>NC_000075.6:55819603-56102103 GCF_000001635.26 Mus musculus
TCTTTAAAACCTCGAGTTTGTTCCAAATTTTTATTACCTATTACTGACTTCTCCATCCATATTTCTGGCTTCTTTTCTGTGATGCTCACTTTCCTTCTAAGGTTCTAGATTAACTTCATCTTCATGTTTGTTTGCTCTTTCAGGTCACTGATCATCTTCACCTTCAAGCATTTAACAATGTGTACCTTATGAGCATATTTTACTTAATGATTAAGAAGTTCTTTTGGACGAGTCATATTCTTTTGCTTTTTCATGTTTCTAGTGTTTCTGTGTAGTAATCTGTTCATCTGTTGGTTTGGATAGCTACTTCAGTTTTTTTAAGCGGTGAGGGGTTTCTTACTGTTCACCTAAACCAACACCACCACTGGCCACCGAGTGAGAGCAGGAAAGGCACAGCTATCCAGGTTTGGTTCCTCCTCTTTCCCAGAGATTTTTTTACTTGCTTGTGGATTACCAGTGACCTGTTCTCTCTCTCTCTCTCTCTCTCTCTCTCTGAAAGAATGCCTCCTTGTAAATCTGATTCTCTTCTTCATTGGTTCAAAGGAGCCAGATACAACCTGCCAATTTAACTGGAATCCATTCTGCTACAAGTTTTAGACAACAAAACTCAAAAGTACAGAAGCATTTTTTTCCTATTATATATACTGAAAGTAACAAATAGTTACAACAGGTTGTACTATACACTGGTGTTCAAATTTACACAGAAGCAGGGACTCCAACAAAAAAATTTAGACTGGGAAAATAAAGCTAAGCTCAAACTTGCCCACACATATTTGAGCCAGTGGAATACCTTAGCAAGTTGCCAAGCCTGACTACCTGAGTTTAACTTTCCTGGATCCACAAGTGGAAGAATAGAATTGACTTCCACAGTTGTTCTTTATCCATCTCCTGCTTCCAGATGTACATTTAAAGTAGGTTTATCATATAACAATCTTTCAAACTACTAAAGTATATGACAGACAAGCATAAGCAAGAAATCATATTCATTCTATATCAAGTCTCACATGTAAAGTGTAGTCATTGAAGGGAGAAGGAATGAGACCTAATGTTCTAAGCAAAATTTAATTAATTTAGAAACTTTGTTATAATAATAAAAAGATGACTAACTCAAAATGAACAAATATAACTCAGAACTCTCAGTATGTACCATTACTTTTACAACCTTAAATCTCTATGAAATAAACCCTCTCACTTATTCTAATCCCAGGAAATGTTCTTACAGTTACTTTTATTTCATTTTTTCTATCTTCAAATAGAAGTAAAATTTTGATATTTCTTACTAAGAAGTGTTATATATAGTGTAATGCTTCTTTATAAAGGTGTCCACTTCTACAGTATAATAATTCTGAAGCAATGTACAAAAGAATGTTTCTACCCTAAACAGTAAATGCTTTTTCTGATGACATTTTAACATTATTTGCTATGTTGACAAAATTCTTTAAAATAATGGAAATAATTAGTAAATGATGATAATCATTATCCTGAATATAACATGTTACTGAAAAAAGCCAGAGTAATACTTTTACATTAAAACTTAAAGGTAAAGCTAAGAAGATGGCTCAGTGGATAAAGCACTCACCATGCAAGCCTGATGACATGATAAAATCAGCTGAAGCCCATGTAAATACAGAAGCATCATGGTACTTACACACATCACACTCAATAATAAATGTTTTAATACTGAATGCAGAGGGAAAATCCTTGATGGTTCTTAAGCTGAATGCTACCAATAATCACACCTTTCAGAAACATTACTTAGGAACAAACAAGCTCAAACAATAAGACTATGAAGAGCAAATATTTAGGAAGTATATAAGTATAACTAAAGTATAGCTGAAATGGAAAAGAAAACACATGGCTGACTACGAGATATAAGATCACAGGTGAACTGAAATGAGCCCCCAGACAACTGACAAAAGAGCAGCTGCTTTATTTTCTCTTATATTTAGTCATATACCTTATAAATGTAAATTCATTTCTAAAAAGCAGTGATTGTCTTTAATATACGTGTAGTTAAATCCTGTTAGCCTTTTTGATTAACATAATTAATTAAAATCTAAAACTGTAACATTTCCATAAATTTCAATATTGCATAGAATTTTAAGTCATATATATACTTGTTTCATTAAAATCAAGTGTTTTTAGTATATGGGAACTACAAGGTTCACACCTCCAGAATAAGTAATAGGAGCTTGTTAATTAAAATATGATTGTAACTGCTCATAATTTCTTATGCCCTGATAAAGTAATATAAATTTATCACTGACAGTTAACATAAAACCACAAAGACTATATAGTGTTACTGACAACATAAAACTGGATGTGTGGTGTATGCCTGCAAGCCCAGAATTTAGACTTAGAAACGGGAGGATCAGAAGTTCAAAGTCCCTTCCGGTCCATGCCAGCACCGGGATTCCTTGCCCATGGAGTCTCTGGACACCCGCAAGGACCCCCACTGGATCCCCCACAGGATCTTAAGACCTATGGTGAGTGGAACACAGCATCTGCTCCAATCCAATCGCGCGGAGATTGAGATTGCATTAATTAGGAAAGTAGAAAACCCGGCCTGATCAGGGTCACAAGTCCCTTCTGGTCCTCGCCAGAACCGGGATTCCTTGCCCGTGGAGGCTCCAGACAGACGCAAGGTCCCCCACAGGACTCTTCAAGGAATCTTAAGACTTCTGGTGAGTGGAACACAACTTCTGCCAGGAGGCAGGTTAGAACACCAGATATCTGGGCACCTTCCCTGCAAGAGGAGAGCTTGCCTGCAGAGAGTACTCTGACCACTGAAACTAAGGAGAGAGCTAGTCTCCCAGGTCTGCTGATAGAGGCTAACATAATCACCTGAGGAACAAGCTCTAACCAGAGACAGCTATAACAATTATCTCCAGAGATTAACAGATGGCGAAAGGCAAACATAAGAATCCTACTAACAGAAATCAAGACAACTCATCATCATGAGAACGCGGCATTCCCACCCCACCTAGTCCTGGGCACCCCAACACACCCAAAAAACTAGACCCGGATTTAAAAGCATATCTCCTGATGATGGTAGAGGACATCAAGAAGGACTTTAATAACTCAAAGAAATACAGGAGAATACAGCTAAACAGGTAGAAGACCTTAAAGAGGAAACACAAAAATCCCTTAAAGAATTGCAGGAAAACATGACCAAACAGGTGATGGAATTGAATAAAACCATCCAAGACCTAAAAAGGGAAGTAGACACAATAAAGAAAACACAAAGTGAGGCAACGCTGGAAATAGAAACCCTAGGAAAGAGATCTGAAACCATAGATGCGAGGATCAGCAACAGAATACAAGAGATGGAAGAGAGAATCTCAGGTGCAGAAGATTCCATAGAGAACATCGGCACAACAATCAAAGAAAATACAAAATGCAAAAAGATCCTAACTCAAAACATCCAGGAAATCTAGGACACAATGAGAAGACCAAACCTACAGATAATAGGAATAGATGAGAATGAAGATTTTCAACTTAAAGGGCCAGCAAATATCTTCAACAAAATTATAGAAGAAAACTTCCCAAACCTAAAGAATGAAATGCCAATGAACATACAAGAAGCCTATAGAACTCCAAATAGTCTGGACCAGAAAAGAAATTCGTCGAGACACATAGTAATCAGAACAACAAATGCACTAAATAAAGAGAGAATATTAAAAGCAGTAAGGGAAAAAGGTCAAGTAACATATAAAGGCAGGCCTATCAGAATTACACCGAACTTTTCACCAGAAGCTATGAAAGCCAGAAGATACTGGACAGATGTTAAACAGACGCAAAAAGAACACAAATGCCAGCCCAGGTTACTATACCCAGCTAAACTCTCAATTACCATAGAAGGAGAAACCAAAATATTCCATGACAAAACCAAATTCACACATTATCTTTGCACGAATCAAGCCCTTCAAAGGATAATAACAGAAAAAAAAAAAAAAAAAAACCAATACAAGGACGGAAATCATGCCCTAGAAAAAGCAAGAAAGTAATCACTCAACAAACCAAAAGAAGACAGCCACAAGAATGTAGTCTCCCCTCCCCCAGCCTGAAACCTGCATGCTCAGGGATGGAGCTTCCTGCTCATTTGTTCTGCCACGCCCATTGCTGGACCATGCCGCTTTGCTGTTGGTGCCACCACGTGCTCACCCTAATACCGGACCCCGAGACTATTCGGCAGGAATCGGGTCCCCTCCCCCTTCCTTCATAACTGAGTGTTGCAACAGTAAAAATGGAGCTTTGATCAGAATGACTGTCTTAGCTATATTTCTTTATCTCGCCACCTAGCCCCTCTTCTCTTCCAGGTTTCCAAAATGCCTTTCCAGACTAGAACCCAGGTTGTGATCCGCTGGACGGACACAACACAAAAACAGAATACCAACTCTAACAACAAAAATAACAGAAAGCAACAATTACTTTTCCTTAATATCTCTTAATATCAATGGACTCAATTCCCCAATAAAAAGTCATAGACTAACAGACTGGCTACACAAACAGGAACCAACATTCTGCTGCTTACAGGAAACCCATATCAGGAAAAAAGACAGACACTACCTCAGAGTGAAAAGCTGGAAAAGAATTTTCCAAGCAAATGGTCTGAAGAAACAAGCAGGAGTAGCCATTCTGATATCGAATAAAATCAACTTCCAACCCAAAAGTTATCAAAAAAGACAAGGAGGGACACTTCATACTCATCAAAGGTAAATCCTCCAAGAGGAACTCTCAATTCTGAATATCTATGCTCCAAATGCAAGGGCAGCCACATTCATTAAAAACACTTTAGTAAAGCTCAAAGCACACATTGCAACTCACACAGTAATAGTGAACAGATCCTGGAAACAGAAACTAAATAGGAACACAGTGAAACTAACAGAAGTGATGAAACAAATGGACTTAACAGATATCTAGAGAACATTTTATTCTAAAAACAAAAGGATATACCTTCTTCTCAGCACCTCATGGGACCTTCTCCAAAATTTATCATATAAATGGTCACAAAACAGGCCTCAATAGATACAAAAATATTGAAATTGTCCCATGCATCCTATCAGACCACCATGGACTAAGGCTGATCTTCAATAACAACATAAATAATGGAAAGCCAAGACTCATGTGGAAACTGAACAATACTCTTCTCAATGATACCTTGGTCAAGAAAGGAATAAAGAAAGAAATTAAAGACTTTTTAGAATTTAATGAAAGTGAAGCCACAACATACTCAAACATAAGGGACACAATGGAAGGATTTATAAGAGGGAAACTCATAGCTCTGAGTGCCTCCAAAAAGAAACTAGAGAGAGCACACACTAGCAGCTTGACAACACACCTTAAAGCTCTAGAAAAAAAGGAAGAAAACTCACCTAAGAGGAGTAGACGGCAGGAAATAATCAAACTCAGGGGCGAAATCAACCAAGTGGAAACAAGAAGAACTATTCAAAGAATCAAACAATCAAGGAGCTGGTTCTTTGAAAAAATCAACAAGATAGATAAACCCTTAGCCAGACTCACTAGAGGGCACAGGGACAGCATCCTAATTAACAAAATCAGGAATGAAAAGAAAGACATAACAACAGATCCTGAAGAAATCCAAAACACCATCAGATACTTCTACAAAAGGCTATACTCAACAAACCTGGAAAACCTGGATGAAATGGACAAATTTCTAGACAGATACCACGTACCAAAGTTAAATCAGGATCAAGTTAACGATCTAAACTGTCCCATATCCCCTAAAAAAATAGAAGCCGTCATTAATAGTCTCCCAACCAAAAAAAGCCCAGGACCAGATGGGTTTAGTGCAGAGTTCTATCAGACCTTCAAAGAAGATCTAATTCCAGTTCTGCACAAACTATTCCACAAAATAAAAGTAGAAGGTACTCTACCCAACTCATTCTATGAAGCCACAATTACTCTGATACCTAAACCACAGAAATATCCAACAAAGATAGAGAACTTCAGACCAATTTCCCTTATGAATATCGATACAAAAATACTCAATAAATTTCTCGCTAACTGAATCCAAGAACACATTAAATCAATCATCCATTCTGACCAAGTAGGTTTTATTCCAGGGATGCAGGGATGGTTTAATATACGGAAATCCACCAACGTAATCCTTTATATAAACAAACTCAAAGACAAAAAACACATGATCATCTCCTTAGACTCAGAGAAAGCATTTGACAAAATCCAACACCCATTCATAATAAAAGTCTTGGAAAGATAAGGAATTCAAGGCCCATACCTAAACATGATAAAAGCAATCTACAGCAAACCAGTAGACAACATCAAAGTAAATGGTCAGAAGCTGGAAGCAATTCCACTAAAATCAGGGAATAGACAAGGCTGATCACTTTCTCCCTACCTATTCAACATTGTACTTGAAGTACTAGCCAGAGCAATTCAACAACAAAAGGAGATCAAGGGGAGACAAATTGGAAAAGAGGAAGTCAAAATATCACTTTTTCCAGATGCTATAATAGTATATATAAGTGACCCTAAAAATTCCACCAGAGAACTCCTAAACCTGATAAACAGCTTCGGTGAAGTAGCTGCATATAATATTAACTCAAACAAGTCAATGGCCTTTCTCTACACAAAGAATAAAAAGACTGAGAAAGAAATTAGGGAAACAATACCCTTCTCAATAGTCACAAATAATATAAAATATCTTGGGGTGACTGCAACTAAGGAAGTGAAAGATCTGTATGATAAGAACTTTAAGTCTCTAAAGAAGGAAATTAAAGAAGATCTCAGAATACGGAAAGATCTCCCAAGCTCATGGATTGGCAGGGTCAACATTGTAAAAATGGCTATCTTGCTAAAAGCAATCTACAGATTCAATGCAATCCCAATCAAAATTCCAACTCAATTCTTCAACGAATTAGAAAGAGCAATCTGCAAATTCATCTGGATAACAAAAAACCTAGGATAGCAAAAACTCTTCTCAAGGATAAAAGAACCTCTGGTGGAATCACCATGCCTGACCTAAAGCTTTACTACAGAGCAATTGTGATAAAAACTGCATGGTACTGGTATAGTGACAGACAAGTAGACCAATGGAATAGAATTGAAGAACCAGAAATGAAACCACACACCTATGGTCACTTGATCTTCGACAAGGGAGCTAAAACCATCCAGTGGAAGAAAGACAGCATTTTCAACAAATGGTGCTGGCACAACTGGTGGTTATCATGTAGAAGAATGCGAATTGATCCATTCCTCTCTCCTTGTAGTAAGGTCAAATCTAAGTGGATCAAGGAACTCCATATAAAACCAGAGACAGTGAAACTTATAGAGGAGAAAGTGGGGAAAAGCCTCGAAGATATGGGCACAGGGGAAAAATTATTGAATAGAACAGCAATGGCTTGTGGTGTAAGATCGAGAATTGGCAAATGGGACCTCATGAAACTGCAAACCTTCTGTAAGGCAAAAGACACCGTCAATAAGACAAAAAGACCACCAACAGATTGGGAAAGGATCTTTACCTATCCTAAATCAGATAGGGGACTAATATCCAATATATATAAAGAACTCAAGAAGGTGGACTTCAGAAAATCAAATAACCCCATTAAAAAATGGGGCTCAGAGCTAAACAACGAATTCTCACCTGAGGAATACCAAATGGCTGAGAAGCACCTGGAAAAATGTCCAGCATCCTTAATCATTAGAGAAATGCAAATCAAAACAACCCTGAGATTACATCTCATACCAGCCAGAATGGCTAAGATCAAAAATTCAGATGAGAGCAGATGCTGGCGAGGATCTGAGAAAGAGGAAAACTCCTCCATTGTTGGTGGGATTGCAAGCTTGTATAACCACTCTGGAAATCAGTCTAGTGGTTTCTCAGAAAATTGGACATAGTACTACCAGAGGATCCCTTAATACCTCTTCTGGGAATATATCCAGAAGATGTTCCATGCTCCACTATGTTCATAGCAGCCTTATTTATAATAGCCAGAAGCTGGAAAGAACCCAGATGCCCCTCAACAGAGGAATGGGTACCAAAAATGTGGTACATTTACATAATGGAGTACTACTCAGCTATTAAAAGGAATGAATTTATGAAATTCCTAGGCAAATGGTTGGACCTGGAGGGCATCATCCTGAGTGAGGTAACACAATCACAAAAGAACTCAAATGATATGTACTCACTGATAAGTGGATATTAGCCCAGAAACTTAGTATACCCGAGATATAAGATACAATTTGCAAAACACATGAAACTGAAGAAGAACGAAGACCAAAGTCTGGACACTTTGCCCCTTCTTAGAATTGGGAACAATCACCCATGGAAGGAGTTATAGAGACAAAGTTTGGAGCTGAGACAAAAGATTGGACCACCTAGAGACTGCCATATCCAGGGATACATCCCATAATCAACCTCCAAAAGATGACACCATTGCACACACTAGCAAGAGTTTGCTTAAAGTACCCTGATATAGCTGTCTCTTGTGAGAGTAGGCCGGGGCCTAGCAAACACAGAAGTGGATGCTCACAGTCAGCTATTGGATGGATCACAGGGACCCCAATGGAGGAGCTAGAGAAAGTATCCAAGAATCTAAAGAGTTCTGCAACCCTGTAAGTGCAACAATATTATGAACTAATCAGTACCCCGCAGCTCTTGACTCTAGCTGCATATGTATCAAAAGATGGCCTAGTCGGCCATCACTGGAAAGAGAGGCCCATTGGACATGCAAACTTTATATGCTCCAGTACAGGGGAACGCCAGGGCCAAAAATGGGAATGGGTGGGTAGGGGAGTGGGGGAGGGAGGGTATGGGGGACTTTTGGGATAGCATTGGAAATGTAATTGAGGAAAATACGTAATAAAAAAATATTTAAAAAAAAAGAAGTTTAAAGTTAAAAAAAAAAAAAAGTTCAAAGTTATCCTCAGGCTACATAGTGAATTAAAGACTGGAAGGTGATTCATAAGACTCCATCTCAATAAAAAAGATAGATTCATGTTTTTAAATAAATCACACATTACCAGCAAAAATGTACCAATATTAAAAATGAAATGGTGAGAGGACAGGTGCCCACCCGGCTGGGGAGGCGGCCTAAGCCACAGCAGCAGCGGTCGCCATCTTGGTCCGGGACCCGCCGAACTTAGGAAATTAGTCTGAACAGGTGAAAGGGTGAGCCAGAGAACCTGACAGCTTCTGGAACAGGCAGAAGCACAGAGGCGCTGAGGCAGCACCCTGTGTGGGCCGGGGACAGCCGGCCACCTTCCGGACCAGAGGACAGGTGCCCGCCCGGCTGGGGAGGCGACCTAAGCCACAGCAGCAGCGGTCGCCATCTTGGTCCCGGGACTCCAAGGAACTTAGGAAATTAGTCTGAACAGGTGAGAGGGTGCGCCAGAGAACCTGACAGCTTCTGGAACAGGCGGAAGCACAGAGGCGAAGAGGCGCTGAGGCAGCACCCTGCGTGGGCCGGGGACAGCCGGCCACCTTCCGGACCAGAGGACAGGTGCCCGCCCGGCTGGGGAGGCGACCTAAGCCACAGCAGCAGCGGTCGCCATCTTGGTCCCGGGACTCCAAGGAACTTAGGAAATTAGTCTGCTTAGGTGAGAGTCTGTACCACCTGGGAACTGCCAAAGCAACACAGTGTCTGAGAAAGGTCCTGTTTTGGGCCTTCTTCTTCGGCCAGGAGGAGGTCCAAATACAAGATATCTGCGCACCTTCCCTGTAAGAGAGCTTGCCAGCAGAGAGTGCTCTGAGCACTGAAACTCAGAGGAGAGAATCTGTCTCCCAGGTCTGCTGATAGACGGTAACAGAATCACCAGAAGAACAATCTCTAAACAGAGTCAACTATAACTACTAACTCCAGAGATTACCAGATGGCGAAAGGTAAACGGAGGAATCTTACTAACAGGAACCAAGACCACTCACCATCACCAGAACCCAGCACACCCACTTCGCCCAGTCCAGGGAACCCCAACACACCTGAGAACCTAGACCTAGATTTAAAAGCATATCTCATGATGATGGTAGAGGACATCAAGAAGGACTTTAATAAATCACTTAAAGAAATACAGGAGAACACTGCTAAAGAGTTACAAGTCCTTAAAGAAAAACAGGAAAACACAATCAAACAGGTAGAAGTCCTTACAGAAAAAGAGGAAAAAACATACAAACAGGTGATGGAAATGAACAAAACCATACTAGACCTAAAAAGGGAAGTAGACACAATAAAGAAAACTCAAAGCGAGGCAACTCTAGAGATAGAAACCCTAGGAAAGAAATCTGGAACCATAGATTTGAGCATCAGCAACAGAATACAAGAGATGGAAGAGAGAATCTCAGGTGCAGAAGATTCCATAGAGAACATCGGCACAACAATCAAAGAAAATGGAAAATGCAAAAAGATCCTAACTCAAAATATCCAGGAAATCCAGGACACAATAAGAAGACCAAACGTACGGATAATAGGAGTGGATGAGAATGAAGATTTTCAACTCAAAGGTCCAGCAAACATCTTCAACAAAATTATTGAAGAAAACTTCCCAAATCTAAAGAATGAGATGCATATGAACATACAAGAAGCCTACAGAACTCCAAATAGACTGGACCAGAAAAGAAATTCCTCCCGACACATAATAATCAGAACATCAAATGCACTAAATAAAGATAGAATACTAAAAGCAGTAAGGGAAAAAGGTCAAGTAACATATAAAGGCAAGCCTATCAGAATTACACCAGATTTTTCACCAGAGACTATGAAAGCCAGAAGAGCCTGGACAGATGTTATACAGACACTAAGAGAACACAAACTGCAGCCCAGGCTACTATACCCAGCCAAACTCTCAATTATCATAGAGGGAGAAACCAAAGTATTCCACGACAAAACCAAATTCACGCATTATCTCTCCACGAATCCAGCCCTTCAAAGGATAATAACAGAAAAAAACCAATACAAGAACGGGAACAACGCCCTAGAAAAAACAAGAAGGTAATCCCTCAACAAACCTAAAAGAAGACAGCCACAAGAACAGAATGCCACCTTTAACAACTAAAATAACAGGAAGCAACAATTACTTTTCCTTAATATCTCTTAACATCAATGGTCTCAACTCGCCAATAAAAAGACATAGACTAACAAACTGGCTACA
The DNA here is from genome assembly GCF_000001635.26 of Mus musculus. Classification (NCBI taxonomy): domain Eukaryota; kingdom Metazoa; phylum Chordata; class Mammalia; order Rodentia; family Muridae; genus Mus; species Mus musculus. The sequence goes on from NC_000075.6 coordinate 55,830,728, forward strand.
CAAACAAGACCCAACATTTTGCTGCTTACAGGAAACTCATCTCAGAGAAAAAGATAGACACTACCTCAGAATGAAAGGCTGGAAAACAATTTTCCAAGCAAATGGTATGAAGAAACAAGCAGGAGTAGCCATCCTAATATCTGATAAGATTGACTTCCAACCCAAAGTCATCAAAAAAGACAAGGAGGGACACTTCATTCTCATCAAAGGTAAAATCCTCCAAGAGGAACTCTCAATTCTGAATATCTATGCTCCAAATACAAGAGCAGCCACATTCACTAAAGAAACTTTAGTAAAGCTCAAAGCACACATTGCGCCTCACACAATAATAGTGGGAGACTTCAACACACCACTTTCACCAATGGACAGATCATGGAAACAGAAACTAAACAGGGACACACTGAAACTAACAGAAGTGATGAAACAAATGGATCTGACAGATATCTACAGAACATTTTTCCCTAAAACAAAAGGATATACCTTCTTCTCAGCACCTCATGGTACCTTCTCCAAAATTGACCACATAATAGGTCACAAATCAGGCCTCAACAGATTCAAAAATATTGAAATTGTCCCATGTATCCTATCAGATCACCATGCACTAAGGCTGATCTTCAATAACAAAATAAATAACAGAAAGCCAACATTCACATGGAAACTGAACAACACTCTTCTCAATGATACCTTGGTCAAGGAAGGAATAAAGAAAGAAATTAAAGACTTTTTAGAGTTTAATGAAAATGAAGCCACAACGTACCCAAACCTTTGGGACACAATGAAAGCATTTCTAAGAGGGAAACTCATAGCTATGAGTGCCTTCAAGAAAAAACGGGAGAGAGCACATACTAGCAGCTTGACAACACATCTAAAAGCTCTAGAAAAAAAGGAAGCAAATTCACCCAAGAGGAGTAGACGGCAGGAAATAATCAAACTCAGGGGTGAAATCAACCAAGTGGAAACAAGAAGAACTATTCAAAGAATTAACCAAACGAGGAGTTGGTTCTTTGAGAAAATCAACAAGATAGATAAACCCTTAGCTAGACTCACTAAAGGGCACAGGGACAAAATCCTAATTAACAAAATCAGAAATGAAAAGGGAGACATAACAACAGATCCTGAAGAAATCCAAAACACCATCAGATCCTTCTACAAAAGGCTATACTCAACAAAACTGGAAAACCTGGACGAAATGGACAAATTTCTGGACAGATACCAGGTACCAAAGTTGAATCAGGATCAAGTTGACCTTCTAAACAGTCCCATATCCCCTAAAGAAATAGAAGCAGTTATTAATAGTCTCCCAGCCAAAAAAAGCCCAGGACCAGACGGGTTTAGTGCAGAGTTCTATCAGACCTTCAAAGAAGATCTAACTCCAGTTCTGCACAAACTTTTTCACAAGATAGAAGTAGAAGGTATTCTACCCAACTCATTTTATGAAGCCACTATTACTCTGATACCTAAACCACAGAAAGATCCAACAAAGATAGAGAACTTCAGACCAATTTCTCTTATGAACATCGATGCAAAAATCCTTAATAAAATTCTCGCTAACCGAATCCAAGAACACATTAAAGCAATCATCCATCCTGACCAAGTAGGTTTTATTCCAGGGATGCAGGGATGGTTTAATATACGAAAATCCATCAATGTAATCCATTATATAAACAAACTCAAAGACAAAAACCACATGATCATCTCGTTAGATGCAGAAAAAGCATTTGACAAGATCCAACACCCATTCATGATAAAAGTTCTGGAAAGATCAGGAATTCAAGGCCAATACCTAAACATGATAAAAGCAATCTACAGCAAACCAGTAGCCAACATCAAAGTAAATGGAGAGAAGCTGGAAGCAATCCCACTAAAATCAGGGACTAGACAAGGCTGCCCACTTTCTCCCTACCTTTTCAACATAGTACTTGAAGTATTAGCCAGAGCAATTCGACAACAAAAGGAGATCAAGGGGATACAAATTGGAAAAGAGGAAGTCAAAATATCACTTTTTGCAGATGATATGATAGTATATATAAGTGACCCTAAAAATTCCAACAGAGAACTCCTAAACCTGATAAACAGCTTCGGTGAAGTAGCTGGATATAAAATTAACTCAAACAAGTCAATGGCCTTTCTCTACACAAAGAATAAACAGGCTGAGAAAGAAATTAGGGAAACAACACCCTTCTCAATAGCCACAAATAATATAAAATATCTCGGCGTGACTCTAACGAAGGAAGTGAAAGATCTGTATGATAAAAACTTCAAGTCCCTGAAGAAAGAAATTAAAGAAGATCTCAGAAGATGGAAAGATCTCCCATGCTCATGGATTGGCAGGACCAACATTGTAAAAATGGCTATCTTGCCAAAAGCAATCTACAGATTCAATGCAATCCCCATCAAAATTCCAACTCAATTCTTCAACGAATTAGAAGGAGCAATTTGCAAATTCATCTGGAATAACAAAAAACCGAGGATAGCAAAAACTCTTCTCAAGGATAAAAGAACCTCTGGTGGAATCACCATGCCTGACCTAAAGCTTTACTACAGAGCAATTGTGATAAAAACTGCATGGTACTGGTATAGAGACAGACAAGTGGACCAATGGAATAGAATTGAAGACCCAGAAATGAACCCACACACCTATGGTCACTTGATCTTCGACAAGGGAGCCAAAACCATCCAGTGGAAGAAAGACAGCATTTTCAACAATTGGTGCTGGCACAACTGGTTGTTATCATGTAGAAGAATGCGAATCGATCCATACTTATCTCCTTGTACTAAGGTCAAATCTAAGTGGATCAAGGAACTTCACATAAAACCAGAGACACTGAAACTTATAGAGGAGAAAGTGGGGAAAAGCCTTGAAGATATGGGCACAGGGGAAAAATTCCTGAACAGAACAGCAATGGCTTGTGCTGTAAGATCGAGAATTGACAAATGGGACCTAATGAAACTCCAAAGTTTCTGCAAGGCAAAAGACACTGTCTATAAGACAAAAAGACCACCAACAGACTGGGAAAGGATCTTTACCTATCCTAAATCAGATAGGGGACTAATATCCAACATATATAAAGAACTCAAGAAGGTGGACCTCAGAAAATCAAATAACCCCCTTAAAAAATGGGGCTCAGAACTGAACAAAGAATTCTCACCTGAGGAATACCGAATGGCAGAGAAGCACCTGAAAAAATGTTCAACATCCTTAATCATCAGGGAAATGCAAATCAAAACAACCCTGAGATTCCACCTCACACCAGTGAGAATGGCTAAGATCAAAAATTCAGGTGACAGCAGATGCTGGCGAGGATGTGGAGAAAGAGGAACACTCCTCCATTGTTGGTGGGATTGCAGGCTTGTACAACCACTCTGGAAATCAGTCTGGCGGTTCCTCAGAAAATTGGACATAGTACTACCGGAGGATCCAGCAATACCTCTCCTGGGCATATATCCAGAAGAAGCCCCAACTGGTAAGAAGGACACATGCTCCACTATGTTCATAGCAGCCTTATTTATAATAGCCAGAAACTGGAAAGAACCCAGATGCCCCTCAACAGAGGAATGGATACAGAAAATGTGGTACATCTACACAATGGAGTACTACTCAGCTATTAAAAAGAATGAATTTATGAAATTCCTAGCCAAATGGATGGACCTGGAGAGCATCATCCTGAGTGAGGTAACACAATCACAAAGGAACTCACACAATATGTACTCACTGATAAGTGGATACTAGCCCAAAACCTAGGATACCCACGATATAAGATACAATTTCCTAAACACATGAAACTCAAGAAAAATGAAGACTGAAGTGTGGACACTATGCCCCTCCTTAGAAGTGGGAACAAAACACCCATGGAAGGAGTTACAGAAACAAAGTTTGGAGCTGAGATGAAAGGATGGACCATGTAGAGACTGCCATATCCAGGGATCCACCCCATAATCAGCATCCAAACGCTGACACCATTGCATATACTAGCAAGATTTTATCGAAAGGACCCAGATGTAGCTGTCTCTTGTGAGACTATGCCGGGGCCTAGCAAACACAGAAGTGGATGCTCACAGTCAGCTAATGGATGGATCACAGGGCTCCCAATGGAGGAGCTAGAGAAAGTACCCAAGGAGCTAAAGGGATCTTCAACCCTATAGGTGGAACAACATTATGAACTAACCAGTACCCCTGAGCTCTTGACTCTAGCTGCATATGTATCAAAAGATGGCCTAGTCGGCCATCACTGGAAAGAGAGGCCCATTGGACACGCAGACTTTGTGTGCCCCGGTACAGGGGAACGCCAGGGCCAAAGGGGGGGAGTGGGTGGGTAGGGGAGTGGGGGTGGGTGGGTAAGGGGGACTTTTGGTATAGCATTGGAAATGTAAATGAGCTAAATACCTAATAAAAAATGGAAAAAAAAAAATTTAAATTAAATAAATACCTAATTTTTTTTAAAAAAAAAAAAAAAAAATGAAATGGTGAAAAAAATTTTCAAAGATTATATCTGACAATGTAGACTTGGAGCCAAATTGGTCAGAAAAGATAAAGTCACTAAAAATAATAAAAAGGAATCTTTACAAAATCATAACAAATATGAACGCATATGTAATCAAAATTTGCTAAACCTATTTTCATAAAACCAACACTATTGGGCATAAAAGGACAAAGAGGTCGAAATACAACAAAATTAACTTTTATATGTCACTTGAATCAACAGATAATTCACAGAGAAACATTAAAAAGTAAGCTTCCCCCTCAACAGAGGAATGGATACAGAAAATGTGGTACATCTACACAATGGAGTACTACTCAGCTATTAAAAAGAATGAATTTATGAAATTCCTAGCCAAATGGATGGACCTGGAGGGCATCATCCTGAGTGAGGTAACACAATCACAAAGGAACTCACACAATATGTACTCACTGATAAGTGGATATTAGCCCAAAACCTAGGATACCCAAGATATAAGATACAATTTCCTAAACACATGAAACTCAAGAAAAATGAAGACTGAAGTGTGGACACTATGCCCCTCCTTAGAAGTGGGAACAAAAGACCCTTGGAAGGAGGTACAGAGACAAAGTTTGGAGCTGAGATGAAAGGATGGACCATGTAGAGACTGCCATATCCAGGGATCCACCCCATAATCAGCATCCAAACGCTGACACCATTGCATACACTAGCAAGATTTTATCGAAAGGACCCAGATGTAGCTGTCTCTTGTGAGACTATGCCGGGGCCTAGCAAACACAGAAGTGGATGCTCACAGTCAGCTAATGGATGGATCACAGGGCTCCCAATGGAGGAGCTAGAGAAAGTAACCAAGGAGCTAAAGGGATCTGCAACCCTATAGGTGGATCAACATTATGAACTAACCAGTACCCCGGAGCTCTTGACTCTAGCTGCATATGTATCAAAAGATGGCCTAGTCGGCCATCACTGGAAAGAGAGGCCCATTGGACATGCAAACTTTATATGCCCCAGGACAGGGGAACGCCAGGGCCAAAAAGGGGGAGTGGGCGGGTAGGGGAGTGGGGGTGGGTGGGTATGGGGGACTTTTGGTATAGCATTGGAAATGTAAATGAGCTAAATACCTAATAAAAAATGGAAAAAAAAGTAAGCTTCACAGTAAAATATATCATAAATCAAATGAACTTAGCAGACCTTACAGAATATTCTATTGTACAGTTATATAATACACATTCAATCTAGAAGTCCATAGAATTTTTCCCATAATATAATCCATTCTGCTCACAAATCAAGTTAAATAATGAAATTTTTTGAAAGAATTTCTTCATCTTATATCAATTAGAATCAATAACTCAAGGTTATCCTTGGTTACACAACAAATTTAGGACTAGCCTGAGTTACTCACCTTGCTTTAAATTAAAAAAAAAAGCTTAACATGACAAATAAGCCATGATACATGAAGTCATGTGTCAATATCAGTAACTTTCATTAATGTATGTAAATAAACATTAAATATTTGATATTACAAGTTTTTCCCAAAGGTGACAAATCATCAACCATAAAAATAGACAAATTTTGTCATTAAGTTAAAATCTTATCTTCTCATTCTTTTTCTTGTGAGCCAATGGAATAAATAAAAACATTCCTTCCCCTTACAGGACTGCGTCTTTGGCCTCAGTGGGAGAGGATGCTCTTAGTCCTACTGCAACTGGATGTCGCAGGGTGAGGTGGGACCCAAGTAGAACTTCCCCTTCTCTGGGGTAAAAGGGGTAATGAGATGGAGGCTTTGTAAGGGTGATACTGGGAGCAAATGAGGATGGGGGAACTGACTGGGATATAAGGTGAATTACTGATGACAATAAACAAGTACCCATGTTCTCTCTCATATAAAGGCTTCTAAAACAAAACCAACTGAAATACATAAAAGCATTACTGAAGACTTTTACAGAAGAAAGAGGTAGTTGGGTGAGGGCATAAGAAAGGTAAAGGAGGAATGGATTTGATTAATGTATATTACCTACAAGTATGAACATGAAACAGTGAAATATTTTCCTATATATCTAATATATGCTCCTAGTTAAAAAGTTAGATATGAGACCAGCAAGATGGCTGCCTGGATAAAGATACTTGCTGCCAAGACTGATCACCTGACTTTGAACCACAATAGCCATCTGTTGGAAAAAGAACAAAACAAAGTCCTGCAATGGTTCTTTGACCTTTGACTTCTACATATATTTTACAGCATGTGCGCACGCAGACACATACACAAACACACACACACACACATGCACGCACAAAATAAATAAATGTAAAAAGAAAAGTTAAACATAAGCCTATTGTAAGATTGTCAACTAGGTATTTACAAAAAATAAACAACTAAAACCAAAAGTAAACATCATCTAAAAGCTTTATAAATGAATTTCCACAGCAGAAATCTTTGGAATAGACAAAAACCAGGAGAAAATTAATTTCTACTAATAGGTAACTAAATGAAGGAAGACACAATCAGTACATATAACAACATGAAATTCAAATTCAGATTAGTGAAGGAAGCCAGAAGGGTATAGGTATGTTCTATATGATTCATTCCTATTATAGAAAAGTCAACATCTACAGTGAGAGAAAGCAGATCAGAAACTTGCACATTTACAGAGTTGAAGAAAAAGATGAATTTCAGAGATGATGATGATAGTTGGAGAGATATACACATGACCAAACTCATCAAACTTAGTATTTTACAGCTGTGCAGCTTATCCTGTCAAGTAGATCTCAACAGACCTGCTCATTATAAAGTATAAGATTATAGCTAGTAAATTTTAAATAAACCAGTAAAATCTTCTGTTATTCTAGAATAAAATACTTGGATAAACCTGTTACAATATTACATGCTGTAAAATACACTTGGTTACATGATTAAATATTTAATACACCACACCTTAGCTTCTTCCTCTTGAGCTTTCTTCACAATAGCTTGTAGCTGTACCTCTCGTTTAAATTCTGCATGAAGTAATTTCTCTTCCATCATCCTACGTCGTTGATCTAGTAATTCTTCCTTCCACTTTCGGACATCTTTCTCCTATGTATGACAAATTATCACATCATTAACATCAAAATATAAAGTAATTCATCAGAGGACTAAGGGGTAAATAGAAAAATTCAGGAATATTATTAATGATTAAAACCCTACTACATAGCCAGAACTACAGCTTCCTTGATTCTCCAGTCCCTTAAATACTCTTTTTTTTTTCTAATACATATAAAAAGAGAATAATACTTGGCCCTAACCAATACATTAATATCACTTCCTCTGAGGCTCAGGAATATTACAAGAGAGGGGATGTTAAGAGCTGGATGACAGGGAGAAGGGCTGCAAAATGCTGTCTTCTGGGCACAACATGCCACTACAATTATGAACTCATACCAGCTCCAGTTGCCTACACTAGGTTTGCACTAGGCTTGTCAACAGTCCTAGTCATGGGTGAGGGACGATCATGGAACCGGACCTCTCCACGAGAAACTATTTGCTATTAATTCTTGCCTGGAAGGGAGTCATGTCTTCAGTTATGTACCTATTTAGTAAGTCCATCAAACTCCAATGGATAGTTCCATATCCATGGTCACCAGTACAGCCCTGGTAAAACCTACTGAGTCATAAAACAAAGAGCTGTGAATGTGGAAAAGGAGACTATTGATACTGGAGTAGACAGGCAGGAGGGAGATAGACTAGGTGAAGAACAGTAATTAGAATGTATATATACAGGTATGAACTCGTCAAAGAATATATATGTATGTTTTAATAAAATCACACTTCTGGCAAAAGGGGTGGGGAACAGTAAATAACTGACTGTTTTATTCTGAAGACTTAGTTAAATGAATAGACCTCTTAGGACAGTGCATTTGATATAGCTGTATTTTTAGATATTATTACACTAAGCCATGAGACAGAGTGGACACTGTGTATGACATTTAATATTAATTATCAGCCTGAATAGGTCTACAAGCACCTAAGAGCCAAACTTCTGAGGAGAAGGCAAGGTTAACTCTGGCAGAAAAACCCAACAAAATAGTGAGCCACAATTGATGGGCTGGCATCTCAGACCAAAAAAAAGTAAAAAGCAAGCTGAATGCTAACATTTCTCTGCTTCCTGACAACAAATTTATGGTAAACTGCAGCCTCAATTCCTGTTATTATAACTTCTGTATCATGATGGAGTGTACCCTCAAACTGTGAAACATAATAAACGCTTCCAACCTTCAGTTTCTTTTGTCAGCATCTGTCACAGCAATGAGAAATGTAAATTAATACATGGTGGATTTCTTTACTAAGCCTTGTATTTCTACAAAACAATCAATAATCAAGAAAAATACTTTAAATTCTTAACATTTCAAACAATAAAGGTAAAAATGTATCCAGTGCCCCCAGGTTATCAGATTCAATAGAAGTACATGAATAAAAAAAGCAATGAACATGTCAGATGGATTTTACCCATAATCCATAATTATATGTTAAGTAACACAAACAAGTATGTAGAAATATTAGTATATTAGAAGCCACTTCTTTGTGGGAAGCCACATGTGCCGTTGCTGAGTGGCACTGACTACTGCTGGCCACCACGCATAAGATTGGACAAACAACCAATGTGTACATATGCAGTAAAGTTTTTTGCAAAGACACTGCCTGGCCCAGGCATGATAATGAGGTTCTGTAAGGTACTGAGAGTATAACCAATCAGATGTGAGACATGTAAATGAGGTATGATAATGAGGTTCTATAAGGTACTGAGAGAGAGTAGCCAATCAGATGAGGAACATGCAAATGAGGCTTAGTGCATAACCAATCCGGGTGTGAGACACGCCCCTCCTAGGCCTATAAAAGCAGCACCAGTTCTGGGCTCGAAGTCTTTTCGCCTCTACAATCAAGCTCTCCCAATAAACGTGTGCAGAAGGATCCTGTTGCAACGTCCTTCTTCCTGGCCAGTCGAGAGAGCGCGCGCGCGCGCAAGACTTCTTAAAGTCTGAACTCTAAACATGTTCCTCATGTGACACTAAAACCCACTTGTATTCTCATAGACTCAGTTTTCACATCTGTAAAAATGGTAAACAACTATATTGTGTTCCACACAGTTACTGTAGTCAGATGAAACCTTTTACTTAGAACAATGTTAAAATAAGAACCTATTATAAAATTGAAAAATGGAATTACTACCAAAATTAAAAAATACATAGGGAAGGCTGAATTAAACCAGAGAATTTCCACCCTTATAAAAATTCAGCAATCTCTAAATTGTTCACACAAATACTTAGAAATCATATTATTAATGCAAGGCTGCACTGTATAATTTTTGTTCATATTTAAAATTAGGACATGGCTATGCTAGAGAACATTTAATATAATAATAAAGTAACATTCACTTTGGAGAACTCCTCAGCATAATAGACTGCTTTTCATATGCAATTTATTCTGAATGACAAACAAGACATAAATAAATTTTAACACCTGTATTCTGAAGGATCTAATAATACCTCGCTCATTTTTATAACCATCCTTATTATTGTATTCACTGATCTTTAGGAATGTAAATAATACATTTAACCTATATACATTAGTTGTCCAAGAACTAAAGGGTGTGTTTTGTCATATGTGTGAGACAACCAGCCACTCAGACGGTTCCCAATAATGAAAGTCAATTGTTAATAATTTAGTAGTATAATGTCCTCCCTCATTGTGTTAGTGTTGTGATCCAATTTTATTTTCCATTTTCAAAAAAAAAAAAGATGCTATAAAGACAGCACTGCTTCTATCTTATTAACTGTCTTGTGTTCTCTCTTTCACACCTAATTACTTTGTAGGGAAACCACCAGCTCAATGTAAAGACACTCAGACTGTAAAAAGGACATCTAGCAGGGAACTGGACTTTCTAAATAATAGCAAAACATGAATTTGGAACTAGGAACAGCAGCGGAGAGCTTGGCAGAAGTTCTCCCAAACCCCAGGTGACTGAAAGTCTCATTTCAAAACCAGAGCAAAGACCACTAGGTAGTCTATTTTTGATTTGCCATGAAAAACAAGTGATCACACATTGAACATCCATCCATCCTATCCAGAGTTATGTTTTATGTATCCTATTTAAGTACCATGCAGCCCATAATACACTGGTAATTTTACTGATAGAATCTGAAATATATAGAAAACAGCGTCCTTTGTGGACCTGTTCACATAGTAGATGTATCTCTATTTGTTTTGAGGAGCCACCACACTAATTTCCACAATGACGGCATTTTACATTCCTCCCAAAAGTGTATGCAAATTTTCTGTTCCCCACATCATCGTGAGCATTAGTTGTCCAGTCTTTTTTACTTAAGAAGTTTAATTCTGATAATTTCATACACAAGAACTATATTTGTATTCTTTCTATTCCTCCCTCATCCTTCTCCAACTCCTCCCATATTCACTACATTTCTTCTTGAAGTTGTGGCCTCTTGTCATTCATTACATTCTTCTCTCTGTCTCTGTCTCTCTGTCTCTCTCTCTCCCATGCCCTCTCCCTCTCCGTCTTCCCACTCCTTCAACCCGATAAATAGGAGGACTTCTGATATGAGGGAGCGGTTGTCCTCATTAAATCTCAACAATAGTCACTAAGCAATACTAGCATAGTAACACCATCAGCTGACATGACAACATGGACATGAGAAATCTCAGAAAGCTCTACCCCTAGATGAAGAGCTTATAGGCAATAAATGCCTGTTGAGAGTGAGAGAATCAATCGTTTCCAGGGAGGAGCCCGTAAGAATTATCCAATCCAAGCGGTCACTCTTCTCTTAATCTTACCTACTCTGACAGGGATATAATAAAATCTCGTAATTTCTAACTCTCTAGTTGGGAATTATTCTATTGGATTCTATTGAACATTATTGTAATTGGACATTACCCAATTCTCTCACTGACCAAGAATAGTGAATACTTTCAAACATATTTCTTCACAAGAGAAAACATATGTGTGCTAGTCAACAACCCATGGTTGTGGGGCTTTCGGTCCCCAGGGGTGACCTATCACTGTTATTCTCTTTAACATACATAGCACCAACCTTCCATTTAAATTTGCATCACCCTGCCCACAGATTAGTGTAGCACTCAGACATCATCAGAGACATTTAATCAGTAGATAGTGGTTAATGAAGAAACACACAACTGGTCAAAGTGCAGAAGATAAGTGTGTGTTAGTAGAGTGTTAAACCATCACAGAAGAGGGAGTGAAAAGACTGTAAGAGCCAGAGGCAGAGGAAGGCAGGAGCAAAACAGTGTCTTCTAGGCATGAAAGTTCCACTGCACTCATGAATTTATAGAAACTGTGGCTACTTGCATAAGACCCTAAGATAGGATCAAATCAATGTTCTAGTTTATGAGTTCCCCAGTCCAAGAGAGAACCTGTGGAAGAGAATTGTTGGCTTCTAGAGAAGGGAAAATCACTTAACTTGGGGTGTGGATCCTTTCATTGAATTGTTTTATAAAAGTGTTTGTGTGTGTGTGTGTGTGTGTGTGTGTGTGTGTGTATGTATACCATGCTACAGTGGATGACCCAACATCCAAAAATGTATGCACAGCATACACTGAGTTGAAGAGTGATGGTGATGGTGGTAAAGGTAACAGTGACAACAAAATAAAGTTGGGCAGTTTAAGGAGGCGGGGGAGAGGTATGGATCTAGGAACTGTTAGAGGATGAATTTAGGGTGAATGTGATAAAAATATATTGCATGAAATTCTCAAAAAATGATATAAATATTTTTAAAAGACACATTTTCTAGACAGCTATATTCAGCACATAACCTCTGTCATTCTGAGAAGAGCCATTCTATCTGGTGTGAAGGAATATATCACTGAAGTTTAAGTTGCATTTCTCTGATCAATACAGAAGTTCAATACTTTTCTAAATATTTTTTAGCCATCAAAATTTTACTTGAATGAATTAGACCCTTTGATCAGTGTGTACGGGTTATTATTGCTCTAGATATTCAATTGTCCCATCCTTAGTTCTTTGCATATTAATATCATATCTGATCACTTTTTCAAATATCTATTACCATTTGTAAGATGTCTTGGTTTCAGTTTATCCTCCTTGCTATACAGAAGTGGTTTAACTTGTGTGACTCTACTTGTCTAACTTTGTTTTCATTGCTTATATCTTGTTGTGATATCAAAAAAATTATTGCCAAGATAAGTTTCTCCCTAGGCAGTCTTAAAAACGTCTATAACTTTGAATCTTCTTTGAAATATTTAACCCGAGTTGCATTCATCCTTTTGTGTGTTATAGGACGGAAGTGATACTTGATCCTTTTCTTTTCTTTCAATATCAAGTTTTCAAAGCACCACTTACTGAAAACTCTAATGCTTTCTTTATTGCATTCTTGGTGATTTCATCAAATGATCAGCAGACTGGGTTGGAGAGATGGGTCAGGGGTGAAGAGCACTTGCTGCTCTTCCAGAAGACCAGAGTTTAGTTTCCAGAACCCAAAGGGTGGCTAACAATCATCTGTAATCTTCTCACCTGGCCTTTAAGGGCACCAGGCATATACATAGTGCAGAGACATTCATATAAGCAAAATACGCACACACATATAATAAGCCCTTAAAAAGTTATTTTGGAAACGCTCCATAGCCATGGTGGCCCTGACTTACGTCTAGCTCCACAATCATATATGCATACTCTTATATAAGTGTTTTAGCATTTTGATTAATATGCCCGTGTAATAAATTTGAAGTCAGAAAACCTGATATTTCTGGATTTGTTTCTTAGTCAAGATTATTTTTGTTGCTTGAGTTCTTTTTTATTTCCCCTTGAATTTTAGGATTTTTTTTTCTTTCTTAATTTGAGGAAAAAAAGAAATCCCAAACCAGAGGAAAATTAGCTATTCTGCAGATTATTAGAGTAGTACAATGTTGCAACTGATTATTTCTTCTAATCAATGAACATTATAAGTTTTTCTGGCTTCCATCTGTACCCAGGAGGTGGGGCTGTTCTGCAGACCTCTGTGCACCCTTCTGAGGGAGAGCTTGCCTCTAGGGAGTGCTTTGACCCTTGGAATCAGGAGACATCACCATTTTCTCTCCAGTGACTCTCTAAGGCAGGACCAGCCAGGAGCACACAGGCCACAGAAGAAACAGAGAAGCTAAGACAGCGTTCTTCCTGCCTCCATCTGCACCAAGGAGGTGGGGCTATTCCACAGCCCTCTGTATACTGGTCTTGCAAGGAGAGAGATGATCTCCAAAAAGTGCTGACACAGCCTTACAGACCCACAGGAGGAACAAGCTCCAGCCAGAGACAGCAAGAACATCGAAAACCAGAGATTACCAGATGGTGAAAAGCAAACACAAGAATCATACCAACAGAAACCAAGACTACTTGGCATCATCATAACCCAGTACTCCCACCACAGCAAGGCCTGGACTCACCAACACACAGGAAAAGCAAGATTTGGATTTAAAAATCATATCTCATGATGCTGGTAGAGGATTTTAAGAAGGACATAAATACCTCCCTTAAAGAAATATAGGAGACAACAGCTAAATAGGTAGAAGCCCTTGAAGAGGAAACACAATAATCTCTTAAGAATTACAGGAAAACACAACCAAACAGGTGAAGGAATTGAACAAAACAATCCAGGATGAGAAAATGGAAGTAGAAACAATAAAGAAATCACAAAGGGAGACAACACTGGAGATAGAAAACCTAGGAAAGAAGTCAGGAGCCATGGATGCAAGCATCACCAACAGAATACAAGAGATAAAAGAGAATCTTAGGTGCAGGAGATACCATAGAAAACATTGACACAACAGTCAAAGAAAATGCAAAATGCAAAAAGCGCCTAATCTAAAACATCCAGGAAATCCAGGACACAATGAGTAGACCAAACCTAAGGATAGTAACTGTAGAAGACAGTGAAGATTTCCAACTTAAAGGGCCAGCATATATCTTCAACAAAATTATAGAAGAAAACTTCCCTAACCTAAAGAAAGAGATGCCCATGAACATACAAGAAGACTACAGAACTCCAAATAGTTTGGACCAGAAAAGAAATTCATCCTGTCACATAATAATCAAAACACGAGATGCACAAAACAAAGAAAGAATATTAAAAGCAGTAAGGGAAAAAGGTCAAACATCATATAAAGGTAGATCTATCAGAATTACACCAGACTTCTTACCAGACTCTATGAAAGCCAGAAGATCCTGGGCAGATGTCATACAGACCCTAAGAAAACACAAATGCCAGCCCAGGCTACTATACTTGGCAAAACTCTCAATTACCATAGATGGAGAAACTAAGGTATCCAATGACAAAATCAAATTTATACAATATCATTCCACAAATCCAGCCCTTCAAAGGATAATAAATGGAAAAAACTCCAACGCAAGTAGGGAAACAATACCCTAGAAAAAGCAATAAAGTAATCTTTCAACAAATCTAAAGGAAGAAAGCCACATGAACAAAATTCCAAATCTAACAAGAAAAATAACAGGAAACAACAATTACTTTTCCTTTAATATCAATGGACTCAATTCCCCAATAAAAAGACATAGACTAACAGACTGGCTATGTAATCCAGACCCAACATTTTGCTGCATTCAGGAAACCCATCTCAGGGACAAAGACAGATACTACTGCACAGTTAAAGGCCGGAAAACAATTTCCAAGCAAATGGTCCCAAGAAACAAGCTGGAGTAGCCATTTTGATATCGAAAAAATTGACTTTCAACCTAAAGTTATCAAAAAAGATAAGGAGGAGCATTTCATACTTACCAATGGTAAAATCTACCAAGATGAACTCTCAGTTCGGAACATCGATGCTCCAAATGCAAGGGCATCCACATTCATAAAAGAAACTTTACTAAAGACCGAAGATAAAGAAAGATCTCAGAACATGGAAAGATCTCCCATGCTCATGGATTGGCAGGATTAATATAGTAAAAAATGGCCAACTTGTGGAAAGCAATCTACTGATTCAATGCAATCCCCATCAAAATTCCAACTCAATTCTTCACAGAAATTGCAAATTCATTACATATGTGGAATAACATAAAACCTAGGATAGCAAAAACTATTCTCAACAATAAAAGAACCTCTGGTGGAATCACCATGCCTGACCTCAAGCTGTACTACAGAGCGAATGTGATAAAAACTGCATGGTACTGGTACAGCGACAGACAGGTAGATCATTGGAATAGAATTGAAGACCCAGAAATGAACCCAAACACCTTTGGTCACTTGATCTTTGACAAAGGAGCTAAAATGATCCAGTAGAAAAAAGACAGAAGTTTCAACAAATGCTGCTGGCTTATCTGGTGGTTAGCATGTAGAAGAATGCAAATTGACCCATTCTTATCTCCTTGTATAATGCTCAGGTCTAAGTGGATCAAGGAACTCCACATAAAACCAGATACACTGAAACTAACAGAAAAGAAAGTGGGTAAGAGCCACGAGCACATGGTCAGAGGGGAAAATTTCCTGAACAGAACACCAATAGCTTATGCTCTAAGACCAAGAATTGACAAAAGGGTTCTCATAAAATTGCAAAGCTTCTTTAAAGCAAAGGGCACTGTGAATAGGACAAAATGGCAATCAACAGATCTTTACCAATCCTTTATCCAATCGAGGGCTAATATCCAATATATACAAAGAACTCAAGAAGGTAGACTACAGAGAACCAAATAAGCCTATTAAAAAGTGGGGTACGGAGCTAAACAAAGAATTTTCTTTGTTTTTTTTAAAGATATCAAATTATCTGTATTTGCAGATGATATATAATACATAAGAGAACCCACAAATTCCTTCAGAAAACAACCATAAACAAATTTCAGCAAATTGACAGCAACAAAGAATTTTCAACTGAGGAATACTGAATGGCTGAGAAGCACCCAAAGAAATGTTCAACAACCTTAGTAATCAGGGAAATGCAAATCAAAACAACCCTGAGATTCCACCTCACAACAATCTGAATGGCTCAGGTCAAAACCTCAGGTGACAGCACATGTTGGAGAGGATGTGGAGAAAGAGGAACACTCCTCCATTGTTGGTGAGATTGCAAGCTGTTACAACAACTCTGGAAATCAGTTTGGCAATTCCTCAGAAAATTGGACATAGTACTACCTGAGGACCCAGCTATACCACTCCTGGGCAATACTCAGAAGATGCTCTAACACGTAATAAGGACACATGCTCCACTATGTTCATAGCAGCCTTATTTATAATAGCCAGAAGCTAGAAAGAACCCAGATGTCCCCCAAAAGAAGAATGGATACAGAAAATGCGGTACATTTACACAATGGAGTACTACTGAGCTATTAAAAACAGTAACATCATGAAATTCTTAGGCAAATGGAGGGATCTGGAGAATATCATCCTGAGTGTGGTAACCCAATCACAAAAGAACACACATGATTTAATCCAGAAGCTCGGAATATCCAAGATACAATTTACAACCACATGAAAATCAAGAAGCAGGAAGAACAAAGTGTGGATACTTCGATCCTTCTTAGAAGGGGGAAAAATTACCCATGGAAGGAGTTCAGAGACAAAGTATGGAGCAGAGATGGAGGGAAGGACCACTCAGAGCTTTTACACCTGGGGATCCATCCCACATACAGTCACTAAACCCAGACACAATTGTAAATGCCAACAAGTGCTCACTGACAGGAGCCTGATATGACTGTCTCCTGAGAGGCTCTCCTAGTGCCTAAAAAATACAGAAGTGGATGCTCACAGCCATCCATTGGACTGAACACAGGGTCCCCAGTGGAGGAGCTAGAAAAAGGACCAAGGAGCTTAAGGGGTTTGCAGCCCCATAGAAGGAACAAGATGAACTAACCAGTATCCCCAGAGCTCCCAGGGACTAAACCCTCAACCACAGAGTAACATGGAGGAACTCATGGCTCCAGCTGCATATGTAGCTGAGGTTGGCCTAGTCAGTCATTAATGAGAGGAGAGGCCTTTGGTCCTGTGAAGGCTCTATGCCCCAGTGTGGGGGGAATGCCAGGGCCAGGAAGTGGGAGTGAGTAGGTCGGTGAGCAGGGGGAAGTGGGAGGGGATAGTGGGTTTTTGGAGGGGAAGGGGGATAACATTTGAAATGTAAGTAAAATATCTAGTAAAAAATATTTTCCATTGTGCCTTCTTTATTTTCTTTCACAGATTTCTTTCACTATTTTCAGTATACATCTTTAATTTTTTATGCTTAGGTTAATTTTTTTGTTTACACTGTGAATGGCATTCTTTTCTCTTTTAGAGAGTTTACTTTAGCTGGATATGATAACACACAACTACAAACAGCAACCAGAGGGCAGAGGTAGAAGGATAATGAATCCTGGCTCTTCAATGTACTTCAGTGAGCAAATATGTTACTGAATTTCTTTACTAATATCTTAACTCGATCACATTGTCCTTTTTCTCCCAGATTTTCTTTTTGTTGGATTGAATGGGAAAAATATTCTCAGCATTCCCCTTTACAGTGTGATATATGTTTCCTATCGGTCTCACAATTCCCTCCTCACTCACGGACAGGAAACATGCAATTCATTCACCATGATCTGAGGTCAAACTCTAATGACTGTCAGTTCAGTCACCATGGAGGACATACAAACCTTTCTAATCCCTGACTTACTCTGGTGAATACAATATATTTTTATTGTTGTTTTAAAAGCTAAGGACATACTTAAGTATTAGTAAGCCAGTAATTATCATATTTACATACTAAATAAATTATGTTCTCTGACCTGAACCCCATTAACAAACTAGTATGTTTTCTATGAATAAATGGAAAAAGAAAACAGGCTAAGTTAATCATAAAATACAGGACCTCTTTGAGAACTTGGTTGATGGCCCTACCTAATAAAAGACCTTCAGTGACTTGCAGGTCTGTAACAAACCCCTGACCTTTCCCTTGGAAATGCACTTAAGGTTGATAAGGTGGAGAAATTGCTCACATTCCTGTGCTCCAGTTTTGCCTGTTAGTGTATTCATTAAGCATGGCATCAGGTGAATTTTACAAGTGTCTCAGGGAGTCTTCTTATATTTCAAAGGACGAACTTATAGTCATGAGATACCAATGATAGCACAATCCTTCATAACTTCAACAGACTTCCACAGAGGAACTATTTTGAATACTCTGTCAAAAAAACTTGTAGATTTCCAAGTCAGTTGCTGGGGTTTTATTATATTCCTATGATGCAGTTAGGGTTTCCTCATTTTGGGGGCTCCTTTTGTATCTGTATTGCTATTTGGTTGTTTTTTTGTTTTTGTTTTTAATTTATTACGTATTTTCCTCAATGACATTTCCAATGCTATCCCAAAAGTCCCCCATACCCCCCCCCACTTCCCTACCCACCCATTCTCATTTTTTTGGCTCTGGCGTTCCCCTGTACTGGGGCATATAAAGTTTGTGTGTCCGATGGGCTTCTCTTTCCAGTGATGGCCGACTAGGCCATCTTTTGATACATATGTAGCTAGAGTCAAGAGCTCCGGGGTACTGGTTAGTTCATAATGTTGTTGCACCTATAGGGTTGCAGATCTCTTTAGCTCCTTGGATATTTTCTCTAGCTCCTCCATTGGGGGCCCTGTGATCCATCCAATAGCTGACTGTGAGCATTCACTTCTGTGTTTGCTAGGCCCCTGCCTAGTCTCACAAGAGACAGCTATATATGGGTCCTTTCAGCAAAATCTTGCTAGTGTATGCAGTGGTGTCAGAGTTTGGAAGCTGATTATGGGGTGGATCCCTAGATAAGGCAGTCTCTAGATGGTCCATCCTTTCGTCTCAGCTCCAAACTTTGTCTCTGTAACTCCTTCCATTGGTGTTTTGTTCCCAATTCTAAGAAGGGGCACAGTGTCCACACTTTGGTCTTCATTCTTCTAGAGTTTCATGCATTTGGCAAATTGTATCTTATATCTTGGGTATAAAAGTAGTCAATTTGCCCAAGTATAATAGCTGGCTTCAGAAGGGGAAGAATATCCCCCAGGGATATGGCTTTAGAAGCACTGATAGGGATAAGCAAATAGAAACATATACTGACACACAAAGTGTGTAGTACATACACTCTGGGTCTAGAGCTATGCAGTATAACATGGCAGTTTGATGGCTGGTGTGAGTAACATCAATAGCTACCAGTGTTTACCAGGTACAAAAGATTCTGGGTATTTGCAGTACCCAAGCAGGATGCTCTCCTCCACAATAGCACATCTGTGCTAAGCATTGCATGTGCAAGTAAATAAGGGCTAGGACAGGAAATGGTAGGGGCCACAGTTTGGGCAAGTGGCACTCAGCTATGGAATCTGGTTTGAGTACACATATGACAGTAGGGAGTTATTTACACCGACTACAGTACTGGTGCCATACATATGCCTAGTAACAACAACTGAGGGCTTATGCCTCTGAGGCTAAGGGAGATGGCCACAGATATACTCAGAGTAGCAAAAATCTAAGCCAGAGCAGGGAGCAGGGCTAGCCCCACAAGCAGGTACACAAAACAAGCCTAATAATTTCAACTTCAAAACCCTCCTAGCAAGTAATTCTGTATTTTGGACATGCTTACCCAAAGAAATCTCCCAAAGAAAATGGCAAAAGACAAAAAATATCTTTTAAAAACCTTGCAAAAAATCACATGAAACTCAAGAAGAAGGAAGACCAAAGTGTGGATACTTCGTTCCTTCTTAGAATGGGGAACAAAATACTGATGGAAAGAGTTACAGAGACAAAGTTTGGAGCTAAGATGGAAGAAAGACCATCCAGAGACTGTCCCACCTGGGGATCCATCCCATATACAACCACCAAACCCAGGCACTATTGCATATGCCAGAAAGATTTTGCTGACAGGACCCTGACATAGCTCTCTTTTGAGTCTATGCCAATGCCTGGCAAATACAGAAGTGGATGTTCACAGTCATCTATTGGATGGAAAACAAGGCCCCTAATGAAGGAGCTAGAAAAAGTATCCAAGGAGCTAAAGGGGTCTGCATCCCTATAGGAGGAACAACGATATGAACTAACCAGTACCCCCAGAGCTTGTGTCTCTAGTTACATAGGTAGCAGAGGATGGCCTAGTCAGCCATCAATGGGAGGAGAGGCTCTTGGTCTTGGAAGATCATATGCCCCAGTACAGGGGAATGCCAGAGCCAGGAAGTGGGAATGGGTGGGTTGGGGAGCAGGGCGGGGAGAGGGTATAGGGGGCTTTGGGGATAGCATTTGAAATGTAAATGAAGAAAATATCTAATAATAAATAAATAATAAATAAATAAATAAATAAATAAATAAACCTTGCGAAATATCCATGTACTAGAAAGTTTAGGAAAGACAAACTCTTAAAAAATAATAGGTCTTGCCCAACACCCGCAAGGGCCCACACGGGACTCCCCACGGGATCCTAAGACCTCTGGTGAGTGGAACACAGCGCCTGCCCCAATCCAATCGCGCAGAACCTGAGACTCCGGTACATAGGGAAGCAGGCTACTCGGGCCTGATCTGGGGCACAAGCCCCTTCCGCTCGACTCGAGCCCCGGGCTACCTTGCCAGCTGAGTCGCCTGACACCCGCAAGGGCCCACACAGGATTCCACACGAGATCCTAAGACCTCTAGTGAGTGGAACACAACTTCTGCCAGGAGTCTGGTTCGAACACCAGATATCTGGGTACCTGCCCTGCAAGAAGAGAGCTTGCCTGCAGAGAATACTCTGCCCACTGAAACTAAGGAGAGTGCTACCCTCCAGGTCTGCTTATAGAGGCTAACAGAGTCACCTGAAGAACAAGCTCTTAACAGTGACAACTAAAACAGCTAGCTTCAGAGATTACCAGATGGCGAAAGGCAAACGTAAGAATCCTACTAACAGAAATCAAGACCACTCACCATCATCAGAATGCAGCACTCCCACCCCACCTAGTCCTGGGCACCCCAACACAACCGAAAATCTAGACCCAGATTTAAAAACATTTCTCATGATGATGATAGAGGACATCAAGAAGGACTTTCATAAGTCACTTAAAGAATTACAGGAGAGCACTGCTAAAGAGTTACAGGCCCTTAAAGAAAAGCAAGAAAACACAGCCAAACAGGTAGAAATCATTAAAGAAAAACAGGAAAACACATCCAAACAGGTGATGGAAATGAACAAAACCATACTAGAACTAAAAGGGGAAGTAGACACAATAAAGAAAACCCAAAGCGAGGCAACGCTGGAGATAGAAACCCTAGGAAAGAGATCTGGAACCATAGATGCGAGCATCAGCAACAGAATACAAGAAATGGAAGAGAGAATCTCAGGTGCAGAAGATTCCATAGAGAACATCGACACAACAGTCAAAGAAAATACAAAATGCAAAAGGATCCTAACTCAAAACATCCAGGTAATCCAGGACACAATGAGAAGACCAAACCTACGGATAATAGGAATTGATGAGAATGAAGATTTTCAACTTAAAGGGCCAGCTAATATCTTCAACAAAATAATAGAAGAAAACTTCCCAAACATAAAAAAAGAGATGCCCATGATCATACAAGAAGCCTACAGAATCCAAATAGACTGGACCAGAAAAGAAATTCCTCCCGACACATAATAATCAGAACAACAAATGCACTAAATAAAGATAGAATATTAAAAGCAGTAAGGGAGAAAGGTCAAGTAACATATAAAGGAAGGCCTATCAGAATTGCACCACACTTTTCACCAGAGACTATGAAAGCCAGAAGAGCCTGGACAGATGTTATACAGACACTAAGAGAACACAAATGCCAGCCCAGGTTACTATACCCGGCCAAACTCTCAATTACCATAGATGGAGAAACCAAAGTATTCCACGACAAAAACAAATTCACACAATATCTTTCCACGAATCCAGCCCTTCAAAGGATAATAACAGAAAAGAAGCAATACAAGGACGGAAATCACGCCCTAGAAAAACCAAGAAAGTAATCATTCAACAAACCAAAAAGAAGACAGCCACAAGAACAGAATGCCAACTCTAACAACAAAAATAACAGGAAGCAACAATTACTTTTCCTTAATATCTCTTACTATCAATGGACTCAATTCCCCAATAAAAAGACATAGACTAACAGACTGGCTACACAAACAGGACCAAACATTCTGCTGCTTACAGGAAACCCATCTCAGGGAAAAAGACAGACACTACCTCAGAGTGAAAGGCTGGAAAACAATTTTCCAAGCAAATGGACTGAAGAAACAGGCTGGAGTAGCCATTTTAATATCGGATAAAATCGACTTCCAACCCAAAGTTATCAAAAAAGACAAGGAGGGACACTTCATACTCATCAAAGGTAAAATCCTCCAAGAGGAACTCTCAATTCTGAATATCTACGCACCAAATGCAAGGGCAGCCACATTCATTAGAGACACTTTAGTAAAGCTCAAAGCATACTTTGCACCTCACACAATAATAGTGGGAGACTTCAACACACCACTTTCTTCAAACGACAGATCGTGGAAACAGAAACTAAACAGGGACACAGTGAAACTAACAGAAGTTATGAAACAAATGGACCTGACAGATATCTACAGAACATTTTATCCTAAAACAAAAGGATATACCTTCTTCTCAGCACCTCACGGAACCTTCTCCAAAATTGACCATATAATTGGTCACAAAACAGGCCTCAATAGATACAAAAATATTGAAATTGTCCCATGTATCCTATCAGACCACCATGGCCTAAGACTGATCTTCAATAACAACATAAATAATGGAAAGCCAACATTCACGTGGAAACTGAATAACACTCTTCTCAATGATACCTTGGTCAAGGAAGGAATAAAGAAAGAAATTAAAGACTTTTTAGAGTTTAATGAAAATGAAGCCACAACGTA
This sequence comes from Mus musculus, assembly GCF_000001635.26. NCBI lineage: Eukaryota > Metazoa > Chordata > Mammalia > Rodentia > Muridae > Mus > Mus musculus. Next base: position 55,854,042 of record NC_000075.6, read on the forward strand.
CCCAAACCTATGGGACACAATGAAAGCATTTCTAAGAGGGAAACTCATAGCTCTGAGTGCCTCCAAGAAGAAACGGGAGACAGCACATACTAGCAGCTTGACAACACATCTAAAAGCCCTAGAAAAAAAGGAAGCAAATTCACCCAAGAGAAGTAGACGGCAGGAAATAATCAAACTCAGGGGCGAAATCAACCAAGTGGAAACAAGAAGAACTATTCAAAGAATTAACCAAACGAGGAGTTGGTTCTTTGAGAAAATCAACAAGATAGATAAACCCTTAGCTAGACTCACTAAAGGGCACAGGGACAAAATCCTAATTAACAAAATCAGAAATGAAAAGGGAGACATAACAACAGATCCTGAAGAAATCCAAAACACCATCAGATCCTTCTACAAAAGGCTATACTCAACAAAACTGGAAAACCTGGACGAAATGGACAAATTTCTGGACAGATACCAGGTACCAAAGTTGAATCAGGATCAAGTTGATCATCTAAACAGTCCCATATCACCTAAAGAAATAGAAGCAGTTATTAATAGTCTCCCAACCAAAAAAAGCCCAGGACCAGATGGGTTTAGTGCAGAGTTCTATCAGACCTTCAAAGAAGATCTAATTCCAATTCTGCACAAACTATTTCACAAAATAGAAGTAGAAGGGACTCTACCCAACTCATTTTATGAAGCCACTATTACTCTGATACCTAAACCACAGAAAGACCCAACAAAGATAGAGAACTTCAGACCAATTTCTCTTATGAATATCGATGCAAAAATCCTCAATAAAATTCTCGCTAACCAAATCCAAGAACACATTAAAGCAATCATCCATCCTGACCAAGTAGGTTTTATTCCAGGGATGCAGGGATGGTTTAATATACGAAAATCCATCAATGTAATCCATTATATAAACAAACTCAAAGACAAAAACCACATGATCATCTCGTTAGATGCAGAAAAAGCATTTGACAAGATCCAACACCCATTCATGATAAAAGTGTTGGAAAGATCAGGAATTCAAGGCCCATACCTAAACATGATAAAAGCAATCTACAGCAAACCAGTAGCCAACATCAAAGTAAATGGAGAGAAGCTGGAAGCAATCCCACTAAAATCAGGGACTAGACAAGGCTGCCCACTTTCTCCCTACCTTTTCAACATAGTACTTGAAGTATTAGCCAGAGCAATTGGACAACAAAAGGAGATCAAGGGGATACAAATTGGAAAAGAGGAAGTCAAAATATCACTTTTTGCAGATGATATGATAGTATATATAAGTGACCCTAAAAATTCTACCAGAGAACTCCTAAACCTGATAAACAGCTTCGGTGAAGTAGCTGGATATAAAATAAACTCAAACAAGTCAATGGCCTTTCTCTATACAAAGAATAAACAGGCTGAGAAAGAAATTAGGGAAACAACACCCTTCTCAATAGTCACAAATAATATAAAATATCTTGGCGTGACTCTAACTAAGGAAGTGAAAGATCTGTATGATAAAAACTTCAAATCTCTGGAGAAAGAAATTAAGGAAGATCTCAGAAGATGGAAAGATCTCCCATGCTCATGGATTGGCAGGATCAACATTGTAAAAATGGCTATCTTGCCAAAAGCAATCTACAGATTCAATGCAATCCCCATCAAAATTCCAACTCAATTCTTCAACGAATTGGAAGGAGCAATTTGCAAATTTGTCTGGAATAACAAAAAACCTAGGATAGCAAAAAGTCTTCTCAAGGATAAAAGAACCTCAGGCGGAATCACCATGCCAGACCTAAAGCTTTACTACAGAGCAATTGTGATAAAAACTGCATGGTACTGGTATAGAGACAGACAAGTAGACCAATGGAATAGAATTGAAGACCCAGAAATGAACCCACACACCTATGGTCACTTGATCTTCGACAAGGGAGCTAAAACCATCCAGTGGAAGAAAGACAGCATTTTCAACAATTGGTGCTGGCACAACTGGTTGTTATCATGTAGAAGAATGCGAATCGATCCATACTTATCTCCTTGTACTAAGGTCAAATCTAAGTGGATCAAGGAACTTCACATAAAACCAGAGACACTGAAACTTATAGAGGAGAAAGTGGGGAAAAGCCTTGAAGATATGGGCACAGGGGAAAAATTCCTGAACAGAACAGCAATGGCTTGTGGTGTAAGATCGAGAATTGATAAATGGGACCTAATGAAACTCCAAAGTTTCTGCAAGGCAAAAGACACCATCAGTAAGACAAAAAGACCACCAACAGATTGGGAAAGGATCTTTACCTATCCTAAATCAGATAGGGGACTAATATCCAACATATATAAAGAACTCAAGAAGGTGGACTTCAGAAAATCAAATAACCCCATTAAAAAATGGGGCTCGGGCTGGAGAGATGGCTCAGTGGGTAAGAGCACCCGACTGCTCTTCCGAAGGTCCAGAGTTCAAATCCCAGCAACCACATGGTGGCTCACAACCATCCGCAACAACATCTGACTCCCTCTTCTGGAGTGTCTGAAGACAGCTACAGTGTACTTACATATATTAATAAAATAAATCTTTAAAAAAAAAATGGGGCTCAGAACTGAACAAAGAATTCTCACCTGAGGAATACCGAATGGCAGAGAAGCACCTGAAAAAATGTTCACCATCCTTAATCATCAGGGAAATGCAAATCAAAACAACCCTGAGATTCCACCTCACACCAGTCAGAATGGCCAAGATCAAAAATTCAGGTGACAGCAGATGCTGGCGTGGATGTGGAGAAAGAGGAACAGTCCTCCATTGTTGGTGGGAGTGCAGGCTTGTACAACCACTCTGGAAATCAGTCTGGCGGTTCCTCAGAAAACTGGACATAGTACTACCGGAGGATCCAGCAATACCTCTCCTGGGCATATATCCAGAAGATGCCCCAACGGGTAAGAAGGACACATGCTCCACTATGTTCATAGCAGCCTTATTTATAATAGCCAGAAGCTGGAAAGAACCTAGATGCCCCTCAACAGAGGAATGGATACAGAAAATGTGGTACATCTACACAATGGAGTACTACTCAGCTATTAAAAAGAATGAATTTATGAAATTCCTAGCCAAATGGATGGACCTGGAGGGCATCATCCTGAGTGAGGTAACACATTCACAAAGAAACTCACACAATATGTACTCACTGATAAGTGGATATTAGCCCCAAACCTAGGATACCCAAGATATAAGATATAATTTGCTAAACACATGAAACTCAAGAAGAATGAAGACTGAAGTGTGGACACTATGCCCCTCCTTAGATTTGGGAACAAAACACCCATGGAAGGAGTTACAGAGACAAAGTTTGGAGCTGAGATGAAAGGATGGACCATGTAGAGACTGCCATATCCAGGGATCCACCCCATAATCAGCATCCAAACGCTGACACCATTGCATACACTAGCAAGATTTTATTGAAAGGACCCAGATGTAGCTGTCTCTTGTGAGACTATGCCGGGGCCTAGCAAACACAGAAGTGGATGCTCACAGTCAGCTAATGGATGGATCACAGGGCTCCCAATGGAGGAGCTAGAGAAAGTAGCCAAGGAGCTAAAGGTATCTGCAACCCTATAGGTGGAACAACATTATGAACTAACCAGTACCCCGGAGCTCTTGACTCTAGCTGCATATATATCAAAAGATGGCCTAGTCGGCCATCACTGGAAAGAGAGGCCCATTGGACTTGCAAACTTTATATGCCCCAGTACAGGGGAACACCAGGGCCAAAAAGGGGGAGTGGGTGGGCAGGGGAGTGGGGGTGGGTGGATATGGGGGACTTTTGGTATAGCATTGGAAATGTAAATGAGCTAAATACCTAATAAAAAATGGAAAAAAAATAATAAATAAATAGATAGATAGATAGATAAATAAATAAATAAATAAATAAAGGGTAGCCTGAAACACTGTCAAAACAGTGTTGTTTTCTACATGTATTTTTATGACCTTTAGTCTCAGAATAAAAAAAACCTATTTGACAATAATTCACCAACTTATGATTATCATCTTATTTTCAAAAATGTAAATGCTCACCCTTTCTAACAACTTTTGAAGCTTTAGTGTCTTCTCTTCGCGTAGCTTTTCCCTTAACTGTTGAGCTTTCATGTGTTTTTCTTCATATTTCTTTTTAGATTCTGCGATTGTCCTAATAATACACAAAAATGAACAAGAAACATGTATTCACGTGACAAGGCTAAAACCAGGGATCTGTGGACTACAAACTTTTCAATGTATACAAGATCATTTCTCCTTAGTGCTTGTCATTTTTGATAGATATGGAATGTCCTGACAGAAGATGCCAAAGACAGAATCAAGATTTCTTACTATCAATCGTTTCAAGTGAAGTTTCAAATGTCAGACCTTTTACGAGAAGGTGATGAAAGTTTTTCATGCATGTGAATTCCATGCCCTGGAAGTCTGGCAGGCTCCTCTTCTACAATATCTCCCCAGGATGTATTTTGACGCCATGATTCACGAGCTGACAGGGGACAATGAAATAAAATGAGAAAACAGTTATTTAGCCATGTTTTTCTTTAAAGCTAACTTTAGAGAATTTTCTCAATATACATGTATGCATATTTATGTGGGCACTGGAGGACAATTTTGGGTGTCATCCTCAGAAACCCTGTCCACTTTCTTTGACACTGGATCTCTCATTGGCCTAGAGGTCACCAATTAGGCTATACTGCCTAGCCAGAAAGCCCCCAGAGATAAACCTGGTTCCACTTCCCAGTGCTGGGGAAATAAGCACACATAACCATGGCTGGCATATGCACTTTGGGTTTGGGGACTACTTCCAGTCCTCATGCTTATAAGGCAAGCACTCTACTGACCGAGCGATCTCCAAGACTTTTAAAAGCATTTCTACCTCAAATAACTGCATATAAGATGATCTACTATCTCCCACTATGCCTATAAACCAAATATTCAAAGACATTATACACACAATACCTTCATAATCTGCGAGAACATCATTCCAGTCCAGAGACACACCACAGAAAGATAGACTCCCACTGCCCATACTGGCCTAGAATGTAATAAAACACACACACACACCAAAAACCAAACAAACAAACTTATTTTTGCACATAACATTATAAGCTAAAAAATGAACTATGTATAATATTCTCCTATCAAGTTCTAATAAACTTTACCGAACCAAACAAACAAAAGCAAAACTACTCATATATAGTTGTAATTTCCAAGTTAAAATACTCAGTCTTTGTATTTTAAGAGTTCAGTAGCCATTCACAGGAACCAATGAATTATATTTCAAAACAAGTAAACTAGTCTTACACAAAGCATACACTGGAATTAAAAGTTATTTGGTAGTTACTAATAGAAAGAAATTAAATATAAAACTTATGGTTGTTTTATTCTCCTCCATTAACACATGTACCCTAAGTACTTAGCAACAAAGCAATTCATCATTCTCTATTCATTAGTAGAACAAGCCAAGAATAATACTTTCTTCAGCCCCTAGAAATTACAATCTGAAGAATATTGGGTTCTTCCTTTCTGATAGACACAATTTCTTAATTTGTAAAATGACAATGGCAAACTTTTCTACTTATCAACTGCATCACATATGAAAATATTTTGTAATCAGTAATGCTAAAAGAAAGATTTGCTACTGCTCATTATCTAAACCACAACAAATTTTACTATTACTCAAGATTCAAAAACACTAGAAAGCTCACAGAAAAGTCACTGTCGTTGTCAGTCTCGATGTTAATGTCATTGTTTTCTTCAGCTTCAATTTCTCTGGTTAATTGTTCTTCTTCAGCAATAGCACTGGCGATGGCTTCTTCATTGGCCTTTTCTAGACGATCTGCTAGCTCTTCTTTTTTAGCGAGAACTTCTGCCATAGACTTTATTTTTTTTAAAAAAAGGGGTAGAATCATGAAACATTAATATTATCTTTCTTTCTACGCTGTTCATAAACTAGCTACACACACACACACACACACACACACACACACACACACACACCTAGAATCAGTAAAACTGGATGGAATACAGGTTCAAGCATTTGTTAGCAATATGACTTACAAGGTGCATGAAACCAAGGGCTTAACTACTGCTCCATGAAATCCAACAACAATCCATGTCTAACCTTCTTTATAAGACTGTTTTATATGACAAACTGTCATTACAGATAACATCCATGAAGAAGTGCAAATTTCACCTGAATGCCCAAATTAAAAGCAGATGCGAATCAAATATTTTCCTTAAAAATGAAACAGGAATACTATACTACAATAGAAGCATAATAAGCATGTAGGCTAGACATAATTTTTTTTATTTTTGAAGATGGTTTTGTAACCTAAAGATATTTTATAATTAAATAATTTACCTAAGAATTATCCATTAATAAATCCAATGTAACCCAAGTTTATCCTATAAACCCTAAAGCACCAAATAAAATAACGAAGACTTATGCTTAATAAACCAACAAAAGATGTAAAACAGAATTTTAAAAAGCAACAATGTACACACAAGTCAAAGGGAAAATGAATACTAAGCTGAAAATTGTAAAGAAATCATATTACATGTAAATAGTCTAAATATCACCAATTAACCAGAAGAAAACGTCAAACTAGATCATAACCAATACCCAACTGTGTTTCTCATAAGAAACTTAAAAATACAGATTACAAGAATTTAAGAGTAAATAAATAATAAAGAATGATTGAGAAGGGCTGTACAAAGGAAAGTTAACGGGGAAATTATGTAATTATATTTTCATTTAAAACAAATAGAAAGAATGAGATAGTCATATGAAAGCCAGATTTCAGAGCAAAAACTATCACTAGGAACAAAGATGTTCACTTCATAAAGAAACATATCTTCATGAATTCAAGTCTCTTACAAAACTAATGAACTTAAAGAATTTCAAACTACATGAGACAAAGCCTAAGCTGTAAAATAAAAGAGAACTAAGAACAAAAACTGTGTAACTTCTTTAGAAAACACCCTGACAGTTCTTTAAATGGTTAAGCATGCAGTATATATGGTCCATCAGATTTACAAGTCCTATATATGTATACAGAAGAAATAAAAACATATATAGACACAAAACTTGTATGCAGATACTTAAGCAGAGTTACTCGGAATAGCTAATAGCCAACAACAAAAACAGCCTAAATGTACAACTGTAGAATACAAAAGTACAGTATTGCATATTCATACAATAGAATATTATTTTGTCATAAAAATTAGTAAATACTTAAAATAGTCTAGTACTGTATTCTATTGCTCTGATGTCCAAAACAGGCAAAACACAGACAGAGAAGGCAAGTTAGAAGGCAATTTAGAAGGCCAGGAATGATACTCAGTTTCTCTTTAGGGGAATGGTGTGCTATCATCTATTATAGTAATGGATAAATAATTCTGTAAATGTGTTTTAAGAACATGTCATTCTCAACGGATTTAGATGGGTCTATTTAAATGGATAAATTATGTTCTTTAAATTACAACTCAATCAACTCTAACCAAACAACTGAGAGATCTGTATAAAAAACTACAAATCTCTGAAAAAGAAATCGAAGACCTCAGAAGATGGAAAGATGTCCCATGCTCATGGATTGGTAAGATTAATATAGTAAAAGTGGCCATCTTGTCAAAGGAAACCTATAGATTCAAAGCAATTCCCATCAAAATTCCAACACAATTCTTCACAGACATGGACAGAACAATTCTCAACTTCATATGGAAAAACAAAGAAACCAGGATAGCCAAAACAATTCTCAACAATAAAAGAACTTCCAGGGGAATCCCCATCCCTAACTTCAATGCAATAGTGGTAAAACCCATATGGTGTTGGTACAGAAACGGACAGGTCAATAAATGGAATAGAATGGAAGACCTAGAAGTAAACAACACCTGTGGACAGATGATCTTTGACAAAGATGCCAAAATCATACAGTGGGAAAAAAGGAAGCATCTTCAATATATGGTGCTGGTCTAACTGGCGGTCTGTATGTAGAATGAAAACTGGTCCATATTTATCACCTTCCACAGAGCTAAAGTCCAAGTGGATCAAGGTCAGTAACATAAGCCAGATACACTGAACCTAATAGAAGAGAATGTGGCAAAGAGTCTCGAACTTTTCATTAAAAAATTCATAGATATATTGAGCAGTCAACACTGTCCTCTAAAATGATAAGAACAATAAGTAAGGCTACAGAAGATATGAAAATATTATCAACAAAATTGAACTAGAGATTTTTCCCAAGTAAAATGAAAACACATATTCACACAAGGACACATGCAAAGGACTAAGGATCCGGTCCAGTGGCAGAACACTTGCCTAGAATGCACAAGGCCCTGGCTTCAATCCTTGCAACAGCCATATAAAGAAGTGTACAAAAATATCCATGTGATTTTTAACCATGAGAAATAAAAACTAGAAAAGCCTTGGATATCTATAAGCAAATGAATGAACAAACATTGTGCTGTGTGTACAAAACAAGTTACTACTGAAGCTGAAAAAGCATCAATTACACATACTTCATGGATGAACCTAGAAAAAAGTATGTTGTTGAAAGGTGCCAAACAAAGAACATATGACTATTTATATAAAATTCTGAAAGACAAACTTCAACATTGAGAAAGACAGGAGAAGAGGATACAGTGGAAGAGGAAGAAGAGAAAGGCACAGCTGGAAGAAAGGTTGTGGAGAGGAATATAAGAACTTTGAGCAGCACTCACTGTGTCGAGGATCTTGGTTATAGTGATGGTTTCAAAGGTATAAGCACAATTAAAAATTCATCTTTTTGTATACATTAAATATGCAAAGACGACTAAAATCAATTATAACTCAATAAAACTACAAACTGCAAATTCTTAAACCCCAGATTATAAGTAATTTGGCACGGAATCTAGGCCTCTATAATTTTTAGACTTCCCTTCCTCATTCATTAACGGGCTCCTATCAAAACATGCAAAGAACAAGGTTGTTCCCAAGAAATATAATTAATTAGGAAGTTTAAAGACTATTGACGGGTTTCATAAATGCTTCCTAAAAGTCTGAAAGTCCTATAGAAAGTAGCTGCTATTAATGTGCCCCACAGACGTAGAAACAATACCGAAATTCCAAATGTCAAAGTGTGTGTGTGTTTGCAGAAGGTGAGTTAGCACATACATCTGCTCTGTTTCTTCATGTTCTCAAATAACTTTATGTTTCCTGAAATATAGTTTTATTTATGAAAACCTGAAGATTCAAACCTGTGCCAGAGTTTATAAAAGACAGACACACTGATTAAATCATCCATACACAACTTTGTATCAAATGGTGAGCTATAAATAATTTATAATTATTTTAAAAGACTTTTCAAGCTGCCAAATACTATAACTCCTGTGCTAGTGATAGAATTTCATATCCTCTCCCCGCCACAGCCTATGCTGAGATTTTAGTCTGGCTAGAGCTCAAGACAATCTTGTGAGTACTGTCGCACTGCTGTGAGGTCATATGTGCAGCTGCTTTGTTACATCTGGGAGAATATTGTTCTCTTGATGTTACTGACCATATCTGCCTCTTACAATTTTTCCAAGGCTCAGGGATCTCTGTGGAAAAGATTTACTTTTTAACATTAGAAAGATTCTCAATCAATTTTTGGTAATGGTTATATTAATCAGGTGAACAGAAAGAAATTTGTGTTCTATCTTATTTGAGCCAGCCCTATGACAATATCATACTGAAAAACAAAATAAAAACCGGTTTTCTCATCACTGTAAGACATCTGTTCCTCCCAACCTAAGAAACTAGATGTGGCATTAATCTAAAGCAATTCATGAGAGTGTCTTCCCATAATCAAACCACAAGAGAAACAACTTAATATGCTTTCTAGCTGCAGAAACAGAAAGCATAAATATGACAAATATTACAACTTATGTTGAAGTAATTACTTGCTTGTTCTTAATTATGTTCATTTTTTAAAAGTTCATTACTAAAAGCAGCAGCAGCAGCAACAAAAGAATAGCAGGCATCCTTTTTCATTGATGGGAATGCCAGATATTAAAGAAGAAAAAAGCTTTAAAAAATTCATGTTCTTTTCACGTCTGACTTATTTTTTAATGTGGATGGTAGGTTGCTAAAATGCAATTGATGAAATTGCATATAAACTGATTCTGAACAACTGTTATATTATCATCATCATCCTCTACAAATCAGTAAGAATTTTAAATAACTGAAAATATTATTAGAAAAATGTTTAAATGAAATGACATATAAATAAAACCTGTTCTGTAAGGCATGAGGTTATAATTCTGATGAATGATACCTAAATTTATACTTTTTAACATATTCATACAGGATTCCGATAAGTTGTTCTTACCCAGTCAGCAGCACTCACATTTGAAATGTCTGAAGGGTCCGTCATCTCAGTCACCATTCCTGTTGTCTCCGCTGGAACTCTGTCTGTTGGCAAAGCTGTGGTGTTTTGTGGAGCAACACATACTGCATCACTGTCAATAGCTGGTATTTCAGAAGTATGCACTGAACTGTCTTGACTACTACCAGAATTCTTGACATCATCCAATATACACACTGTGAACTAAAAACACATACTTTTAGAATAAGCCAGGAATGACTTTCAAATGGAACAAATATTAGATTCTGTAAGAGCTAGTTCTACTTAACCTATCAAGTGAAGGAGCACTTACCTGTCTGATCGAAAACTTCTTTGTCTCTGTCTCTGTCTCAGTCTCTGTCTCTCTCGGTCTCTCTTTCTCTGTCTCTCTGTCTCTCCTTTCTCTCTCTCTCTGTCTCACTCTCTGTCTCTCTCTCTCTGTCTCTCTCTCTCTCTCTCTGTTTGTGAAGCTCAGCAGAAGGAAAGAAACCATTCAACTACAGAAACTTTATCTGCATGCCTACTATGTGTTGAGCTTCATCTGTGGTATTCTCGGAAGTGATGTTTTACATATTGCAACATTTACTTTTAGTAAAGTGGTTTTAAATTATTTTTAAAACATTTATTTATTATGCATGTTGGCATGAGTACACATGTACACACATGTCACTGAGCTTGTATGAATGGGATTCTCTACTCCTATATGGGTTCTGAGTATTAAATTCAGGTCACTGGGCTTGGCAGCAAACACCTTTACTTGCAAGTCATCTGGCCAGGTCCAGTTAAGTTGGCTATAAATGAGCATATCTTATCTCCTACAAGGAAATCTAGTCCCATGCATAATACTGACCACTGTACACATTTAACAAAAGGCATGATGCAGTCTTTTGTGAACTATCAAATATCAAATGTGAAGAGCCAGTATCCTGAAATTATCCTAAAAACATTTCTTACTACAATTCATTTTAGGGCACTTTACTCAAAATTATCGACTTTGTCCTCTTTAAAACATAACCTTATTAATTTGGTTCCTCATCTAAGTAGGACTGAAGCTTCCACACTTCGGTCTTCCTTCTTCTTGAGTTTACTATGGTCTGTAAGTTGTATTGTGGGTATGCTGAGCTTTTCTCCTAATATCCACTAATCAGTGAGTACATACCATGTGTGTTCTTTTGTGGCTGGGTTACCTCACTCAGGATGATATTTTCTAGTTCCATCCATCTGCCTGCAAATTTCACGAAGTCATTGTTTTTAATGGGTGAGTAGTACTCCATCGTGTAAATGTACCACATTTTATGTACTCATTCCTCTGTTGAGGTATTTCTCCGTTGTCTCCAGCTTCTGGCTATTATAAATAAGGCTGCTATGAAAATAGTGGAGCAGGTGTCCTTGTTATTTGTTGGAGCATCTTTTGGGTATATGCCCAGGAGTCGTATATATGGATCTTCATGTAGTCCTATGTCCAATTTTCTGAGGAACTATCAACCTGATATCCACAGGGGTTGGACCAGCTTATAAGCACACTAGCAATGGAGAAGTATTCCTCTTTATCTACATCCTTGCCAGCATTTCCTCTCACCTGAGTTTTTGACCTTAGTCATTCAGATTGGCATGAGATGGTATCTCAGGGTTGTTTTGGTTTACATTTCCCTGATGACTAAGGATGTGGAGTTTTTCTTTGGGTGCTTCTTAGCCATTTGAGATTACTCAGGTGAGAATTATTTGTTTAGATCTGTACCCCATTTTATTTATTTATTTATTTATATATTTATTCATTTTTTATTACATATTTTCCTCAATTACATTTCCAATGCTAGCCCAAAAGTCCCCCATATTCTCCCCCCCGCCGACTCCCCTACCCACCCATTCCCACTTTTTGGCCCTGGCATTCCCCTGTACTGGGGCATATAAAGTTTGCAAGTCCAATGGGCCTTTCTTTCCAGTGATGGCCGACTAGGCCATCTTTTGATACATATGCAGCTAGAGTCAAGAGCTCCGGGGTACTGGTTAGTTCATAATGTTGTTGCACCTGCAGGGTTGCATATCTCTTTAGATCCTTGGATACTTTCTCTAGCTCCTCCATATAGGGCCCTGTGATCCATCCAATAGCTGACTGTGAGCATCCACTTATGTGTTTGCTAGGCCCCAGCCTAGTCTCACAAGAGACAGCTATATCAGGGTTCTTTCAGCAAAATCTTGCTAGTGTATGCAATGGTGTCATCGTTTGGAGGTTGATTATGAGATGGATCCCTGGATATGGCAGTTTCTAGATGGTCCATCCTTTCGTCTCAGCTCCAAACTTTGTCTCTGTAACTCCTTCCATGGGTGATTGTTTCCAATTCTAAGAAGGGGCAAAGTGTCCACACTTTGGTCTTCGTTCTTCTTCGGTTTCATGTGTTTTGCAAATTGTATCTTATATCTCGGGTATACTAAGTTTCTGGGCTAATATCCACTTATCAGTGAGTACATATCATTTGAGTTCTTTTGTGATTGTGTTACCTCACTCAGGATGATGCCCTCCAGGTCCATTCATTTGCCTAGGAATTTCATAAATTCATTGTTTTTAATAGCTGAGTAGTACTCCATTGTGTAAATGTACCACATTTTTTGTATCCATTCCTCTGTTGAGGGGCATCTGGGTTCTTTCCAGCTTCTGGCTATTATAAATAAGGCTGCTATGAACATAGTGGAGCATGTATCCTTCTTACCGGTTGGGACATCTTCTGGATATATGCCCAGGAGAGGTATTGCTGGATCCTCCCGTAGTACTATGTCCAATTTTCTGAGGAACCGCCAGACTGATTTCCAGAGTGGTTGTACAAGCTTGCAATCCCACCAACAATGGAGGAGTGTTCCTCTTTCTCCACATCCTCGACAGCATCTGCTCTCACCTGAATTTTTGATCTTAGCCATTCTGACTGGTGTGAGATGGAATCTCAGGGTTGTTTTGATTTGCATTTCTCTGATGATTAAGGATGCTGAACATTTTTTCAGGTGCTTCTCAGCCATTTGGTATTCCTCAGGTGAGAATTCTTTGTTTAGCTCTGAGCCCCATTTTTTAATGGGGTTATTTGATTTTCTGCAGTCCGCCTTCTTGAGTTCTTTATATATATTGGATATTAGTCCCCTATCTGATTTAGGATAGGTAAAGATCCTTTCCCAATCTGTTTGTGGCCTTTTTGTCTTATTGACGGTGTACCCCATTTTTAATAGGGTTATTTGGTTCTCTAGAGTCTAACTTCTTGAGTTCTTTGTATATATGTGGTATTAGCCTTCTATCGGATGTAGAATTGGTAATCACAATCTGTAAGTTGCCATTTTGTCCTGATGACAGTTTCCTTTGTGTTACAGAAGCTTTTCAATTTTATGAGATCCCATTTGTCTATAGTTGATCTTAGAGCCTGGGCCATTGGTGTTCTGTTCAGGACATTTCCCATGTGTCAATGTGTTCAAGGCTCTTTCCTACTTCTCTTCTAATAGATTCAGTATATCTGGTTTTATGTGGAGGACCTTGATCCACTTGGACTTGAGCTTTGTACAAGGAGATAAGAATGGATCAATTTGCATTCTTCTTAAGCCAGCACTATTTGTTGAGTATGCTGTCTTTTTCCCACTAAATGGTTTTTAGCTTCTCTGTCAAAGATCAAGTGACCATAGGTGTGTGGATTCATTTCTGGGTCTTCAATTCTTCTCCACTGATATACCTGTCTGTCTCTGTATCCACATATCACTATTGCTCTGCACTTGAACTTGAGGTCAATGATGGGTGATTCCTCCAGAACTTCTCTAATTGTTGATAATTGTTTTCGTTATCCTGGGTTTTTTGTTGTTCCAAATGAATTTGAGAATTGTTCTTTCCATCTCTGTGAAGAATTGATTTGGAATTTTGATGGGGATAGCATTGAATTTGTAGATTGCTTTTGGTAAGATGAACACTTTTAGTATGTTAATCCTGCTGATTCATGAGCATGGAAGATCTTTCCATCTTCTGTGGTCTTCTTTGATTTCTTTCTTAAGAGACTTGAAGTTCTTCTCATACAGATCTTTCACTTGCTTGGTTAGAGTCACAATAAGATATTTTATACTATTGGTGATTATTGTGAAGGGTGCTGTTTGCCTAATTTCTTTCTCAGTTCATGTATCTTTTGAACAGAGGAAGGCTTGAGAAAGACAATCTATACTTGTCTCAGGGGGAAAAAACGGTTGAGCTAAGACAAGACATCTAAACACCCATTGTATCTCCTCATGCAATTTATATACTTTAGATTTAAATGTCCTCTATTGCTCACTCAAGAATAATTCACATATGACCAACAGAAAAACAAAAATACAAAAAGATAGTAACACTGGCTTAGACCACCTACATATCCATTTGTAAATATAATTCAATAAGTATAAGCAAGTATATTTTCTCCAACAGAATAAAACAAATGGTGCTTTGTATTCCAATTATACTTCAGGTTAAAGAACTCAAAACTAAAATTGTGAACTTAATGCTCACATAACTTCTAAAAAAACATTGGTAAACACTGCAGTGGCCATAAAACTGAGTTTGATGAACTGTTTTTAAAAATATTAAACTCTATCACAAATAAGGCTGCTATGAATATAGTGGAACAAGTGCCCTTGTTGCATAATGGGGCATCTTTTGGGTATATTCCCAAAAGTGATATAGCAGCAGCCTTATTTGTGACAGCCAGAAGCTGAAAATAACCTAGATGTCCCATGACAGAAGAATGGATACAGAAAACGTGGTTCACTTATACAATGGAATACTACTCAGCTATTAAAAACGAGGACATCCTGACTTTGCAGGCAAATGGATGGAACTAGAAAATATCATCCTCAGTGAGGTAACCCAGACCCAAAAGGACATGCATGGTATGTACTCACTAAGTGGATATTAGCCAAAAAAAAAAAAAAAAGTACAGAATACCCAAGATACAGTCCACAGTACTCAAAAAGGTCAATAAGCTGAAGTGCTCAAGTGAGGAAGCCTCAGTCCCACTTAGGAGAGAGAAGAAAGCAACCGCAAGTGGGGATGATGAGAGGGACCTGGGAAGGAAAGAAAGAGGAATGGGGGAAAGAGTTGTGGGGGGGGGGGGGGAGGGGAACCTGATCTGGTATTGAGTGAAGGAAAGGAATAAAGACCTTAGGGCCAGCAGAAAGGATGGAAACAGGCAACCTTTGGAAATAGGAGTTTGGGGGGACCCTCCAGAATGCACCAAAGATCTGGGAGGTAAGAGACTCTCAGGAATCAAAGGGAGGGACCTTAGATGAAATGCCTGACAGTAGGGAGAGGGAATGTATAGAGCCCACCTCCAGCAGGAAGACCAAGTGAGGGATGGGGCTGCCGTCCCATAGTCACATCTCTGACCTATAATTGTTCCTGTCTAAAAGAATTACAGGGATGGAAATGGAGAGGAGCCTGAGGAAAAGAAGATCCAGTGACAGGCCCAAAGTGAGATCCAGCTCAAGGGGAGGTCCAAAGCCTGACAATATTGCAGAGGCTATTATCGAGGCTATGGAGCGCTCACAAAAATGGGACCTATCATGACTGCCCTCCGAAAGACCCAACAAGCAGCTGAAAGAGTCAGATGCAGATATTTGCACCCGACCATTGGACAGAAGCAGCTGATCCCTGTTGTTATATTAGGCAAGGCTGAAAGAAGCTGAGAAGGGTGTTCCTGTAGGAGGACCAGAAGTCTCAATTAATCTAGACCCCCTAGATCTCTCAAACTCTAGACCACCAAAAAGACAGCATACACCAGCTGATATGAGGCCCCACACATATACAGTAGAGGACTTCCGGGTCTGTGTTCATTCAGAGATGATGCACCTAATCCTCAAGAAACTGGAGGCCCCAGGGAGTTTAGAGGTCAGGTGAGGTCGGGGTACAGGCATCTACATGGAGACTGGGGAGTGGGGTAGGGGGGAGGAGGAGGTGTGGGATGTGGAGCAGTCAGAGGGTGGATGGGGGGTGAGGAATGGAATATGGAGTGTAAAAAAGAAATTAATTTAAATTAAAAAAATATTAAACTCTTCCAAGTCTCAAACTACTCTATAAATCCTACTATTGGTCAGAACTTATCATCCAAAGTATTGATTTTAACATAAACATCATTTAAATTGGATCACACTATTTACAGTGCCATCAATATTATTAACCTGTCAGTCATTGTGGTTTCCAATCTTCTTGACAATATTTACATTAGCATTACTGATGCTAATAAATAGTTCACTGTTTATTAAAAACTCAATATTATTTATCAAAGAAATCAAAGCTAAACCATAAAATAAGTTGAGAAAAGTTATAGACCCCCTAATTCCATTTTTAGCATGACAGTGAAGAATATGAATACTATTACCACTTTGACTTCCATCAGATCGAAGCAAACATTACAGCAAATATTTTAATTACTCAAAAATTCTTTGTATGGAATACTCTTTAAATCTCAAAATTCAAATGTATTTATTTCAATACAAAAAATCATTAATTTTAGAACCAGATTATAGTTTTAAGTAAGACACATCAGTAAAACTTCACATGGTAGGTAAAATTAAAAAGTGACTTGTTCCCAGGTAGGGTGGTAAGTGCTTAGAATCCCAGCCCTGGAGAATAGGGGCAGGAAGAGGTGGAGGACCACAGGTCAAATAGTGTTAGAGCCTATCCTAAAGCAGAGAGAGCTGGGCATGGTGCTGCACACCTGTGATCTCAGCATTCAGAGGAGACAAAGGCAAATGGACCTCTGGGAGTTTCAGGATAGCCTAGTCCACACAGAAAGTTCCAGGCCCACCAGGACTATGGAGTGACACAGGAGCCTGGTATGGCAGTTTCCTGAGAGGTTCTCCCAGCACCTGACCAATACAGATGCAGATACTTGCAGCCAACCATTGGACCGAGCCCAGGGACCACAATGGAAGAACTAGGGAAGGACTGAAGGAGCTGATGGGGATTGCAACTCCATACGAAGAACAATATCGACTAATTGGATCACCCATTCCTCCCAAAGACTAAATCACTAACCAAAAAGTTGAGCCATGTACAAATGTAGCAGAGGATAGCCTTATCTAACATCAATGGGAGAGGAAGCCCTTGGTCCTGTGGAGGCTTGATGCCCCAGTGCAGGAGGATGCTAGAGTGGTGAGGCAGGAAGTGGGTTAGTGGGTGGAGGAGCACCTTCATATAGGCAAAGAAGAGGGGGGAGAGGGAAGGCATGGTGGGGAATTTGTGGAGGGTTAACTGGGAAGGGGGATATCATTTGAAATGTGAATGAATAAAATGATTAATAATATGTATACACATTCAGACATACACACACACTATTTTCTACATGTCTAGGGCTCTTACATATTGTCTCACATTAGAACACTATATACGGTATCACCTCAAAGAAGTTTGCAATCTCACAAAGACAGAAACACAAACGGAGAGAATAATGTACTATTAGATTCTTGTCATGGATAGGCCTGGCAGTGCAGACCTGTGGTTTCAGGGACTTAGAAGGCTGAGAAGAGAATCACAAGTTCAAAATCAGCCTGGGCTACAAAGTTAAGTCAAAGTCCACCTGAACCCCTCAGAAACACCCTATCTCAAAAGAAAAAAGTTAAAAACAAAATGTAGCTTAGTGGTAGAGCACTTGCCTGGCATGTGTGTAACACCTAGGCTCATTCACCAATACCAAAAAAGTAAAAAGAAAAAGGAAAAAGCAAGACCAGGAAGTTAAGAAATATTTCCAATGGGGAAGATATCTTAGAGATAAAGATTAATTTAAATGGTAAATATCATTCTAAACTGAAAATAATACAACTATTTTATAAATGACTTTATTTAGATTCACTCTTTTGGTAACACAATATGTTATTGATCATTTTATATAACAATTATACCAAATGAATGAGAAATTTTATATAAAATAAATTTATTTAAAAAGCATATGAGTTCATAAGTCAAAGTGAAAAAATACTGGGAACCTTAACTTCAAAAAATATACTTAACATTGCCAGTTGTAGACAGTTAAGGCAAAACAATATCTCAATGTCATTTTCTTTAACTTTCCTGCCTTTTAAAAGAATTCTTTGTTATTTTATTTATTTACATTTCAAATGTTACCCCCCCTTTCCTGGTTTCTCTTCTGCAAACCCCCTATCCTGTTCCCCTCCCCCCTGATTCTATGAGGGTGCTCCCCTATCAACTCACCCACTCCCACCTCACCACCCTAGCATTCCTCTACACCGGGGCATCAAACCTTCACAGGAACAAGGGCCTCCCCTCTCATTGGTACCAAATAAGGCCATCCTCTGCTACATATGCAGCTGGAGCCATGGGTCCCTCCATGTGTATTCTTTGGTTGGTTGTTTAGTCCTTAGGAGCTCTGGGGTAGGGGAGAGGTCAGACTGGTTGATATTGTTCTTCCTATGGGGCTGCAAACCCCTTCAGCTCCTTCAGTACTTCCCCTAACTCCTCCATCAGGGTCCCTGTTCTCAATCTGAGTGTTGGCTAAAGCATCCACATCTGTATTGGTCAGGTGCTGGCAGAGCCTCTCAGGAGACAACTACATCAGGCTCCTGTCATCAAGCACTTCTTGGCATCATCAATGGTGATTGGGTTTTGTGGTTGCATATAGGGTGAATCCCCAAATGGGACAGTCTCTGCATGACCTTTCCTTCAGTTTATGCTCCACACTTTGTCCCTGCATTTCCTTTTGACAGGAGCAATTCTGGGTTAAAATTTTTGGGAAAGATGGGTGGCCCCATCCCTCAAAGAGGGGCCATGCCTATCCTCTCCATATGGTCTCTACAGATTCTCTAGAAGGAAGACCAAAGTGTGGATGTTTCAGTCCTACTTAGAAGGGGTAACAAAATAATCACAGGAGGTAGAGGGTGGGAGGAACTTGAGAGGAAGAGAGGAGGCGGGAGGGAAAAGTGGGAGCAGGATCAGGTGAGGTGTGGAAGGAGACAGGAGATGTACAGAGGGTCAGGAAATTGAATAGAGGTATGTAGCAATAGGGGATAGGGAGTGGGGGTAGCCACCAGAAAGTCCCAGAGGCCAGGAAAGCAAGAAGCTACCAGGACTCAATGGGGATGATATTAGCTAAAATCAATGTCATTTTTTAATGATACTAAACCCCAATTGAAACAAGAGAACACCATCTGAGCTGATTAATAAGACCTTGTAAAGTTACCATCAATGGGACATTAAGTATAATCACTTTATTTCTGACACAAAGGGATAAAATAAACTGAACTAAAAAGAATGAAAAAACAAAGAACACTGTTTATGAAGCAAAACAAAACCAAAGCTTCAATGAGCTCTTCTAGACATATCAAGGATGAAAGCATAAGATAGATGAGGAATTGTCCCTAATGAAAACACTACTATCAAATTGTAGATACACTTCTAAATCAGAAAACAATCTATGAAGACGATCAGCAGTGCCATGCATAGTAACATTCTTACAGTCCCAGAACTCTAAAAGCTGAAAAGAGATGATCATGAGTCATGGCCATCCTGAGTTACACAGCAAAACTATATCAAAATTAAAAAGCAAACAACAAAAGCAGTCAGGCATGGTAGGATATAACTGTAATGTCTATCTTTGAAAGGCTAAAGCAAGAGGATAGTTAAGTTACAGGCCAGCCCTGGCTACATAGTAAGGCTCCATATTTTAAGTATAAACAAAGGAATGGGCAAGATGGCTCAGTGGGTAAAATGCCAAGCCTGATGACCTGAGTTCAAAACCCCAAACCACAATAGTAGGAGACAACCAACTCTGACCTCTTCAGGTACACCACAACACATGCTAATAATAAATATAATCTTTAAAAACAATTTTTAAATCCTTTAAGTATTTAGCATAATACTAAAAAGCTAGTACAATAAGAAAAATTTAAATACTGACTATATATTAGATATTCTAGAAATGTTATGTTCACTTTATAATATAACATAAAAGAATCTATCTGTTTCTAGAAGATACATGCTATGGTATAAAAGTTAATGGCTTTCAGGTTGGCACATTAATCTCCAGTGTTTAGCATAGTATAGACAGACATATAGGCAGTATAAAAAGAAGATATAATAAACATTAATATGTGAATCTAAGTAGAAACTTTCAATCTAGTCTGAAACTTTTCTTAAGATCTAAAATTATAGGAACAAAGGCTGGAGTGGAGAGCATAAGTCAGTCTAGCACACACAGACATGTTTGAACACAGTAGTGAGGATTTTCAAAATGTATTACCTGAGTTCTCTCAGAAAGAGGATGGTCAGAAGAATGTAATAATGAGTCTTTGGATAACGATTCAACAGTAGAACATCTGTCTTCAAGTTTTCCTTTCTGTATGCTTTCTTCAGGTAAAAGGCATATGTTTTCCTTATCACTGTCATCCTTTGACCTTAAGGTTTCTGTCACTAGTGAAACTTTAGGTATAACTGCTGTCGATCGGGAACGCACTGGCCGACCTCTCTGAACAGTCTCCCAACCCTCAGCATCTTTCCGTTCTATGTAATTAAGGGAAGAATTAAATCAAATTTTCATTAGATGATAAATATATTAAGAGAAACTATAAAAAGAAATGTTTTCCAATTTAATTTCATCTTCCCTATTGTTTTTCCATATATATGTATGTGTGTGTGTGTGTGTATATATACATATATATATAATATATTATATATATACATATATATTTGTTTGTTTTTGTTTTTCGAGACAGGGTTTCTGGCTGTCCTGGAACTCACTATGTAGACCAGGCTGGCCTCAAACTCAGAAATTTGCCTGCCTCTGCCTCCCAAGTGCTGGGATTAAAGGCATTCGCCACCACGCCCAGCTCCTAAAATATTTTAAGGCAAATTTTAGACATTATTGCACTGCAATTATTTAGTCTGCTTCTTAACAGAAAACATCTTCAATACTATTAGTATACCCAGCAAAAGAAACAATGATGTAAGTCATATCGATTCTATCTATACTCAATATTTAGTCATGTTTAACTTTATCAAAACATACTAAATGTTTTTAAGTATATCTTGTTTATACTTAAATATAATGCAAATTAAGCAAAAAATCATAAAATGAGTAAGAACCACACAAGGAGAAAAAACTGAATTGCAAAATTAAAAGTTTAACAAAAGATTTCAGTTTCAAGTTAATTCAGCCAGTTCCTCTTCAAACCATGCTGATTAATCCCTCCATTCTTTAAAAGAAAGAAAAGCACTACCAAAAAGTTGGACCTAATCCATTAGCCAAGACAGCCAACACAAATACTATCATATAATTTAAAAACTGAAGCAAGTAAAAGGGGGTATTTCAAAATAAAAACTATACCAAGGTCTCTTGGAAACAAAAAATAAAAGGCTGCAGACAAATTGCATCTTCACTGACCCTCCACTGAAAACTATATTGATAAAATATTCCCACAGTAATGACTGTTTAAGGACAGCAAATCATGTGTTAAACTGTCTGAGCCACTCAAAACAGAGTATTAGAACAAAAGTAGAAGAAACTAAAATTTACATCTCCTTTCACAATCTTTTTTTTTTTAGGTATTTATTTCATTTACATTTCAATGCTATCCCAAAAGTCCCCCCAATACCCTCCCCCCCGCCCCCCCCCCACTTCTTGGCCCTGGCGTTCCCCTGTACTGAGGATATAAAGTTTGCACGACCAATGGGCCTCTCTTTCCAATGATGGCCAACTAGGCCATCTTCTGCTACATATGCAGCTAGAGACAAGAGCTCCGGGGGGTACTGGGTAGTTCATATTGTTGTTCCACCTATAGGGTTGCAGACCCCTTTAGCTCCTTGGGTACTTTCTCTAGCTTCTCCATTGGGGGCCCTGTGTTCCATCTTATAGATGACTGTGAGCATCCACTTCTGTGTTTGCCAGGCACTGGCATAGCCTCACAAGAGACAGATATATCTGGGTCCTTTCAGCAAAATCTTGCTAGTGTGTGCAATGGTGTCAGCGTTTGGAAGCTGATTATGGGATGGATCTCCGGGTATGGCAGTCTCTAGATGGTCCATCCTTTCGTCTCAGCTCCAAACTTTGTCTCTAACTCCTTCCATGGGTGTTTTGTTCCCAATTCTAAGAAGGGGGAAAGTGTCCACACTTTGGTCTTTGTTCTTCTTGAGTTTCATGTGTTTTGCAAATTGTATCTTGGGTATTCTAAGTTTCTGGGCTAATATCCACTCATCAGCGAGTACATATCATGTGAGTTCTTTTGTGATTGTGTTACCTCACTCAGGATGATGCCCTCCAGGTCCATTCATTTGCCTAGGAATTTCATAAATTCATTCCTTTTAATAGCTGAGCAGTACTCCATTGTGTAAATGTAGCACATTTTCTGTATCCATTCCTCTATTGAGGGACATCTGGGTTCACAATCTTATACATATAAATTTTCCAATATTACAAATATCATTTGTAAAGTTGCATTAAATTCAACTCAATATAGCCACTATTTGAAGAATAATTAAAATATCCTAATTGGTTGTGATACATCAATGTACTTATAACAGCATTCAATGCATTAATGCTTGGTTAGAATATTTACATCAGTGTTTAAGAGACAACCTTCATATAATTTCCATATTAGGTCTTGATGTTAAGACTATGCTAACATAAAATATGACCTTTTTAACTTTAGGATAAATTTCTATAGACTTGATATTTTTATTTTTACAAGTTTAGAAAAACTCATAAGTATAGACATCTTAATGTAAAATCTTTTTGGAAAAAGATATTTCAGATTTGCATTTTTTCAAAATAATTATAAAGTCCCTTCAAGCTTCTCCTAACTCTTATTATGTAAATTTGAAGTTTCATTTTAAAAAATTTTTTAAATTTTCCCTGATTTTCTAAATGTGAGGTATAATGCTGCTTTAATAGTCTATTACTACCTTGTCAACGTTGGCACTTTCTCTATATTATTTCCCAGCTTTTACCTGACACATACCTTTATCTCTTGTATCCCTTCATCCACATTACTAGAGACTAGTCATTTTATTCATGTATTTGAAAAGTATCTCTTAAATTTACAGGTATCAATTTTTCTTTCCTTGGGCTTTAACTTTCCTTTTGTAACTTCAAAAGAAGGATATTTAGTTTGAGTAAACTTCATCTCCATAATTCTTAAATGTTCACCTTCATTTAACTCATTTTTCAAGTTTTCAAAGAGATGTCCTTCCTGACACCGTCCAGATGTACCTTATGAAGTCCCAAAATTTTCAGAATTACACAGCTATATTTTTGTATTTTTTTGTAACTTAATTCCATGTGATTAGTAACAAAATATGCCTTATCTCTATTTTATGGAGGATGTACTCATAGGAAGATCACAGTAATTTTCAAGAGTTGGTTCTTCCTACCATGTGGATTTGTCCCAGGTACTGAACTTAGGTCATCAGACTTGATGGTGAGTTCTTTACACACTGGGCCATCTCACCAGCAGCACTCCCACCCCCTATCTCTCAAATGATTTAAATCACCTGAAATTTCACAATATTTTCAGCATGATTTAATTTGAGTAAACATTCCATGTATGCATGTATACGTACTTAGACTTAATAGTTCAGGCCATAAAAAAATAGCTTGCATGAAAATTGGCCTTTTTCTTGCCAAAAACAGCCATAAAAACTAGACAAAATATACAAAGGAACTGTTTAAAGGTGCTGGAAAGCAACCAGCATAAGCATGTCTTGAGAATCTACAGTTCCTGAGGGAAGGGAATGGCGGCATCAGACTCATGTTCATATGAGCATTCTGACTGAAGACACTTGGCATTGAGAGTACAAGGAACAGTGTTCTAGCAAAGTCAGCATTCCTGCCTGGCACTATAGTCCAGAGACAGTGCCTTACAGAAAGTGGGGGATACTACAGACAAATAAGCCCCTCCCCCCAAAATCTGCATTCAATCTTCCCTGAGGTGCTGACAACTACTCAGCTTTTTGTATACAAGGCAAGACTCCAAAAAAGCAGCAGAAAGAAGCAGCTGGGATGTTAATGAGCTAAGCAGAAATTGAAGTAACTGTACAATTCTTGGAAACAAAAACTGGAATTCAGGGATGTAGTGGGCTTTCTAAATACTCGGGGTGGGTTTCACTGGAAATCTCAAAAGGAGTAATAGACTTTAATACAATCTCAAACCAAACTCTTCTCTATCATCCTGCAAGACAGAAAAGAAAAACCTATAATTCTCTCTCTCCCTCTCTCTCCCTCTCCCACCTGCCACTGTGTGTGTGTGTGTGTGTGTGTGTGTGTGTGTGTGTGTGTGAGTAAGCCAGAGGTTGATTGTATGATTGTGGGCTCCCCCCCTATTGCTTTCATATTTGTTTTATTTGTCAGAGAACAAGTTTCAGGAGTCATTGCTCTCCTTCCACTAAAGTACCAAGGAACTGAATTCAGGTCATCGGGTTGCCTGCTATTCAGGCCTAGAACTCTACAGCAGCCTTCTCATTGTTTGGCTATAACCACTACCACTTGTTACTGTTGTGGCTGTTATCAACATGACAACCACTGCCACTGTCTCCTCCTCATATTACAGCTTGGCCCTCTGATTATATACACCCTGGAGGGACTGGGATATAAATGTAGGACTATATTTTTGAACCATTCATAATACTGATCCAAGTTCCACACCAACCTCAAGTTTGGTAAAAGGAACAAATATAGGCTTTCAGTTATAACAACTCAGGAGGCTTCTTTTGAAAGAGAGGACAGTTTATTCTCCCACCCAGGCCTTAGTGAGAATTGTTACAGGAGAAAAGGTCACCAAAGCTAGTGATAGCTGAAGCTGGTGCAAGTTGTCTGAAGTAGCAATGGTTAGTGCAGGGCCTTCTGAAATAGAAGTCATAGCTTCAGGTACAGTGGTCCTTATAGCTGAAATAAAGCATCCCTGAATGGTATATAATGATTTAAAACAACAGGCTGACTTGGAGGCAAACTCTTGATTTGTCAAGAGCTGTTTGTCAGCTTCACACTTGAAGCAGTCAGACATTAAAATGGGTCTGATTCTCCCAGGAAGTGGAGTGGTAACTTCCCAAGCATACAAATGGTTAATGTTTGGATAGACAGTTACTGTGCTAATTGGATTAATGCATATTCACATATGGATTGAAATCAACCACACAAAGAAGCACCAGCTCTATGAATTAGGAAAACTATGATAAGAACAGCTAAAGAGAAGGTCAGAGAGTTAAACTTACTAAAACCTATTTTAAAGAAAGTGCTGTTTCCCTAATTTCTTTCTCAGCCTGTTTATCCTTTGTATACAGAAAGGCCATTGACTTGTGTGAGTTAATTTTATATCCAGCTACTTCACCGAAGCTGTTTATCAGGCTTAGGAGTTCTCTGGTGGAATTTTTAGGGTCACTTATATATACTATCATATCATCTGCAAAAAGTAATATTTTGACTTCTTCCTTTCCAATTTGTATCCCCTTGATCTCCTTTTGTTGTCTAATTGCTCTGGCTAGGACTTCAAGTACTATGTTGAATAGGTAGGGAGAGAGTGGACAGCCTTGTCTAGTCCCTGATTTTAGTGGGATTGCTTCCAGCTTCTCACCATTTACTTTGATGTTGGCTATTGGTTTGCTGTAGATTGCTTTTATCATGTTTAGGTATGGGCCTTGAATTCCTGATCTTTCCAAGACTTTTATCATGAATGGGTGTTGGATTTTGTCAAATGCTTTCTCAGTATCTAACGAGATGATCATGTGGTTTTTGTCTTTGAGTTTGTTTATATACTGGATTACATTGATGGATTTCCGTATATTAAACCATCCCTGCATCCCTGGGATGAAACCTACTTGGTCAGGATGGATGATTGTTTTGATGTGTTCTTGGATTCGGTTAGCAAGAACTTTATTGAGGATTTTTGCATCGATATTCATAAGGGAAATTGGTCTGAAGTTCTCTATCTTTGTTGGGTCTTTTTGTGGTTTAGGTATCAGAGTAATTGTGGCTTCATAGAATGAGTTGGGTAGAGTACCTTCTGTTTCTATTTTGTGGAATAGTTTGTGAAGAACTGGAATTAGGTCTTCTTTGAAGGTCTGATAGAACTCTGCACTAAACCCATCTGGTCCTGGGCTTTTTTTGGCTGGGAGACTATTAATAACTGCTTCTATTTCTTTAGGGGATATGGGACTGTTTAGAAGGTCAACTTGATCCTGATTCAACTTTGGTACCTGGTATCTGTCCAGAAATTTGTCCATTTCGTCCAGGTTTTCCAGTTTTGTTGAGTATAGCCTTTTGTAGAAGGATCTGATGGTGTTTTGGATTTCTTCAGGATCTGTTGTTATGTCTCCCTTTTCATTTCTGATTTTGTTAATTAGGATTTTGTCCCTGTGCCCTCTAGTGAGTCTAGCTAAGGGTTTATCTATCTTGTTGATTTTCTCAAAGAACCAGCTCCTTGTTTGGTTGATTCTTTGAATAGTTCTTGTTTCCACTTGGTTGATTTCGCCCCTGAGTTTGATTATTTCCTGCTGTCTACTCCTCTTAGGTGCATCATCCTGAGTGAGGTAACCCAATCACAAAAGAACACACATGATATGCACTCATTGATAAGTGGATATTAGCCCAGAAATTTAGAATACCCAAGATACAATTTGCAAAACACATGAAACTCAAGAAGAAGGAAGACCAAAGTGTGGATACTTTGTTCCTTCTTAAAATGGGGAACAAAATACCCATGGAAGGAGTTACAGAGACAAAGTTTGGAGCAGAGCCTGAAGGAAGGACCATCCAGAGACTGCCCCACCTGGGGATCCATCCCATAAACAAATACAGAAGTGGATGCTCACAGTCATTGGATGGAGCACAAGGTCCCCAATGAAGGAGCCAGAGAAATACCCAGGGAACTGAAGCCCCATAGAAGGAACATCAATATGAACTAACACATACCCTCAGAGCTCCTTGGAACGATACCACCAATCAAAGGAAACACATGGTGGAACTTGTGGCTCTAGCTATATTTGTAGCAGAGGATGACCTAGTCGGTCATCAATGGGAGGAGAGGCCCTTGGTTCTGCAAAGGCTCTTTGCCCCAATATATGGGAATGCCAGGACCAGGAATGGGAGTGGGTGGGTTGAGGAGCAGGGGGAGGGGGAAGGGGATAGGGAATTTTCTGAGGGGAAACTACGAAAGGGGATAACATTTGAAATGTAAATAAAGAAAATATCTAATAATAAAAAAATGAACAGTCAGAGGGTAGACTTGCTGGGGAGGGGGATAAAATCTGGAGTGTAAAAAATAAATAAATAAAAACCAAAAACAAAACAAAACAAAACAAAACAAAACAAAGAAACAAACAAAAAAGAAAAGAAAGGGCATACACTTCCAGTGTTTGGGATATTTGATTGGTTGTTTTGGGGGTTTTTTCAAGTACAGTTCTTACAAAATATCTGTGAGGCATGGGAAAAGACCCAATAGGAAGAAGACAGAGATGACTAGCAGATGCTGAAAGCCTCTTACTTTACAGCTGATTCAAATCCTAATGTGCACCCAAACATAAGTACATGTCTGTGAGAAAGTAGACGTTTAAGTTGGGCACACTCTTTGACTTGTCCATGTTGACTCCTTCTAGGCTCCCCACTACTCCCTGCAGGCCCAGGTGTCCATCAGGGATGATTTCCTTTCTATCTGCAGAGAACTGTGCTCTAAGCACAGATCTGCTGTTTACGACCTTGGTTCTGTACAGTTTTTAAAGCTCTGTCTTCCAGCACTCTAAACATATTGCTCCACTGTACTTAGTATTCACAGTTCCTCTACCCAACATTATTTTCATTCCTTTTTGGTATTTATTTTCTCTAATTACTTGTAAAGATTTTTCTATTTCTTAAATTTTCAGTATTTTTATCATATTGCATTCAGATAAAATTTATTTTGCATTTTTCCTGCTTATTACTTGTAAAGATTATTTTATTTCTTAAATTTTCAGTATTTTTATCATATTGTATTCAGATAAAATTTATTTTGCATTTTTCCTCCTTGGGACTCAGAGGCTTTCTTAAACATAGCACCTGATTTCTTTTAGCAGTTTGGGAAATTCATATAATTTCTTCTAATGTGGCTTTGTAATATCCCTGCACATTTCTGTAGATTTCATGTATATCGCTTCACATTCTTCTCTTCATATCTTTCCTTTTTTCTTGTCTCTCTTTGTTAGTCTGGATATTTTTGCTGTGTTCAGAGTTAATTTATTTCTTAAATGTTTTCCATTATTGTTGGTGAGACAAGGTTTTATGACATGACTCAGGCTAGCCTGAACCAGCTATGTAGATCAGACTAGCCTCAAACTCATGATCCTATCTTATTCCCCTAGGGTGCATGCTAACATACCTAGCTAATTTTCAATTTCTTAATATTATCATCATCCTAAATTCTTCACTTTCAGCACACTATAATCATAAAAAAAGTCTGGACTAGAGGCTCTCATCCTGAGATTATCATCACTGAATAATTAATTAACTAATTAACTCATTAAAAAGTATGGATGAGTGGCTCTCATCCTGAGATTGTCATGAGTGATTACTTAATTAATTAAATCTTTGTCTCTCTGTGCTGGTTTTTTTCTAGTGGTATCTGGGTCTGAGAAACATAATCCTCTTTTGAGACCTCACATGTTTAAAAGTATAGAAATCTCTTCTCAGTTTTAATGAATAATTTAGTTAGCCATAATTTCTAGAGTATGAGTTAATTCTCTTTCAAAATTTTGAAGATCATAAAATTTTATTTGTAGGATGTAGATATTGAATTGATGGGGCCAACCAATCTTGGATTTTTTTTCCCCTCTGAAACTGTAGGTTAAATAAATTTCTTTTGTTTAAAAAGCACATAGCCTGATATTATGCTATAGCAACAAAAAAGAGAATAGTACAGAACTCTTGCCTACTACTAATTTGCAACAAGTTTACTCGTACAAAAAAAAAAAAAAACCATCAGGACAGTACATTAGATAAATGGATGGAATAATATTTAAAATGAGCCAACATAACTGACATCAAGATATAAAAATAAAATGAAATACATCCATAGTATCAAAAAAGAAATGTTTCGGAGTCAACTCAGGATATCCTATTTGCTAGGGAAGCACTCTACCAATGAATTACTACATTGCAAGAGTACATTTTATAGTTTTAACTAATAGAGATCAATATGACATAAAATAAGGGAAAGTTTGGGGTTGTTTGTTTGATTGGTTTGTTTTTTGAGACAAGGTTTCTTCATGTAGCCCTGGCTATTCTGGAACTCATTCTGTGGATCAGGCTGGCCTCAGACTCACAGAGATCTACCTGTCTCTGCCTCTCAAGTGCTGGGATTAAAGATGTGTGCCCCCACTGCCCAGCAGGGCCAAGTTTTAAGATGTATAAACATCCCTTTCTAACTATAGGCAGCTAAAACATGAATAAGTAAAAAATTTAAAAAGAGTAACTCAAAATCACTTGCCATTTTTCCGGGACGTCTTTTGCACTGTCATTGGTGCACAGGATTGAGCAGGTGTGGCCTCAGGAGGAGCAGAACCAGTATGATGAGCCTTTACCTTGTCAGCCCAACTGACACCTGTGGGAGCCAGACATGGGGCAGTTACTGCACCAGGTAAACTCCTATCGAGAAAGGGAAACACAAGTGATAAATTAAATATCAAAGTAATTATTGTGAAAATATACCATTATATGTAAGTACCTAAATCTTTTCTTGCCATTACTAGTTTTTCTAAGTAACAATGCATATCATCCTTGACTCAGTCACTACTAAAACTGCTCCTTCTTCTAAGCATTATAGACCCCTCAGGTCTGAAGAGACACCAAGACTATGAGACTACTAAAAGACTGAATTTTTTTCTTGGGTTCAAGTACAATATAACAGTGACATCCTTCTTCTATTCTGGTCCAAATCTGTCCATGCACTCCTTCTGCAACTGAAATTAGGTCCTGAATTTTAGTGCAGTGACATGGAAACAGTTCTTTCTGCTGGCTGGCTGGGGTTAGGGTAACTTCTGACTTCCTTTTCTGTGACGTAGGTAAAGAAAATATAGGTAAGGAGACATGATCTACTTTCCTTCCCACCTTTTCTGTTCCCTGGGTAAATGGCTTTAAAGACTACCAATTTTTTTTTTTCAGAAAAAAGTGACTCTGCGGTATTCATATTAAATGGTTTATTTCCTATTGAAATTTTAAGTTAAAATAAAAAAAAACCAACTTTATAACTAACATTACCATTAGTAAGCACAACCCAAGTAGAATAAGATGTGGGTAGGTACTAAAGGCAGCCTATGAACCACATCTGGAGGAAAAAGAAGCAATACATTATACAACGATAATGAATAGTATCACAGGGAGAAAAGGGTGAGAATTTTATCCATGTAGGCACTACCATGGTTAATACTGTCAACTTGACAGGTTCTAGAATCACCTAGTAGACAACCCTCTGGGTATGTCTATGAGGGAGTGTCTAGATAGGACTGACAAATATAATGCTTTTTAAACAGCATCAAAATGGCAAGTGATTTTGAGATACTCTTTTAAAAAGACCAACCCAAATAAGACCAGCACCACTGCACAGGTTTGGATCTCAGACTGAAGAAAAAGGAGAAAGCAGGCATGTATTAGCATTCATCATGTCTGACTGAAGACAGGATGTGATCAGACACTTCACATTCCCAGCCATGATAAACTATGTCTCACCCAACAGCAAATCCTTCAAAGTTTCCTTAAGTTGCTTTTGCCAGGTATTTGCTAACAGCCATAAGAAAAGGTAACTAATGCATGCATTCAAAGTCTCCAGTACTAAAAGAAATTTGCATTCAATAGTCTTAGAAAACAGACTAATGAACTGCAGTAAAAAAAAAAAGTTACCTTGTTAAAGCTCCCTTGTTTGGGAGAATGTATTTGTGTTCTCTGTTTATGTATCTTCTCCCACCTGCCCAAGGTCTAAGTATTTTATACTGCTTTAACCCATTAAACACTCACCAAAGAAAACACTAACTAGAAACTTCACACACACAAAAATTGAAAGCAAAAATCTAATTCAACTGAACAAGAATCAGCTTTCACTAAAGGCCAGCTACAGTGTTAGGATGCTTAAGATATGCAGATATATCAAAGATCTTGCCTCAAAGATGATAAAAGCACAGCAAATGGACATTTCAAATTATAATGCTGAGGAGAGATCTCAGTTGGTAAAGTGTTCATCATGCAAGTATGAGGATCCTTCACAAAAATGTGCACTTTCACATATCCATATACACATGGAAAAAATATAAAGCACAGTGATGCACATCAACAGCACTTGGGCAGCTAAAGTCACTCTATCGTATACAGTGTGACCCATGCCTTAAAAACATTGTAATGCTCTGTAAACACAATAATATTAGAAACATACCCAAGGTAATAATAGGTAAAAAGATGTTAATTGTGAAATGGTGGGTGTAACAGATAAGGCAATTGTTAAGAATGGTCAGGTTTGGGGACCAGAGATGGTTCAGTTGTTAAGAGCACTGACTGCTCAATAATGAGGACCAGAGTTCAGATTCTAGACTCACACTGTGAAGCTCACAAGTGCTTTTAACTCCAGCTCCTACGAATACGATGCTCTCTCCTAGCCTCCATGGGCACTGTGCATTTACTCATACAGACATGTCCACATACACAAACAAATAAAGCAATAATCTTTAGGGGAAAAAAGGAAAATTGGGTAATAGAGGAAAGAGAACCGACAAAGCAAGCACTGGCCAACTTTTCACTAAATACTACACATTTAAAAGGCTTATATTAAAGACTGACTACATACTTGTTCACAAAACAAGTCTCAAGAGATACAGGAAAACTGAAATAATCCCCTGTATCTTAACAGATCACCACAAGCTAAAGTTGGATTTCAACAACAACAGAAATAACAGAAAACCTACAAACTCATGGAAACTGAACAACTCTCTATTGTATGACTATGGGGTCAAGGCAAAAATAATGAAATTAGAGACTTCCTAGAATTCAATGATAATGAAGGCACAACATACCCAAACTGTGGTATACAATGAAAGCTGTGCTAAGATTAAAGTTCATAGTACTAAGTGCCTTGAAAGAAATCAGTGAGATCTCATATTAGCAACTTAACAACACACCTGAAAGCCCTGAAACAAAAAGAAGCAAAAACATCTAAGAGGAGTAGATGGCAGGAAATAATCAAACTTAGGGCTGAAATCAATAAAATAGAAATAAAAATAACAATACAAAAAAAAATCAATGGAGCAAAGAGTTAGTTCTTTGAGAAAAATCAGTAAGAGACAAATCACTATCGAAACTAAAAAAGCACAGAGAATATTCAAATTAATAAAATCAGAAATGAAAAGGGGAACATAAGAGATACCAAAGAAATCCAAAGACTCATTAATCATACTCCAAAAACCTGTACTCCAGAAAACAGGAAAATCTAAAAGAAATAGACAATTTTCTTAATAGATAACACTTACCAAAGTTAAATCAAGATCAGCAAAACAATTTAAATAGACCTATGACCCCCTAAGAAAATAGAAGCAGTCATTAAAAGTCTCTCAACCAAAACAGCCCATGACCAGAAGGATTTAGCACAGAATTCTACCAGACATTCAAAAAAGAGCTAATACCAATACTTCTCAAAATTTTCATAAAATAGAAAAAGAATAAACATTGTCATATTCTTTTTATGAGGTCAAAGTAATCCTAACACCTAAACCACAGAAAGACTCAACAAATAAAAAGAATGCACACCACTTTCCTTCATAGACATTGATGCAAAGAAAAACCATCCATCATGATCAAGTAGGCCTTGTTCCACAGATGCAGAAATGGTTCAACATATGGAAATCTGTCAATGTAATATACCATATAAACAAACTTAAAAAAAAATAAACAATCATCTCATTAAATACTGGAAAAGGCTTTGACAGAATCCAACATCCCTTCATGATAAAAGTATTGGAGAGACCAGGGATACAATGGAAATACCTAAACATAATAAAAGCAACTTACAGCAAATCAATAGCCAACATCAAATTAAATGAAGAGAAAAAAGAAACCCAAAGCAATTCCACTAAAATCAGATACAAGACCAACTAATAATCTAATAATATAGTACTTTAAGTTCTAGATGAAGCAATAAGACAACTGAAGGAGATCAAGGGTATACAAATTGGAAAAGAAAAAGTCAAAGATTGCTATTTCCAGATGATATGTGATAGTATACATAAGTAACCCCAAAAATTCTACCAGGGAACTCTATAGCTGTACAGCTTCAGTGAAGTGGTGAGATATAAGATTAACTCCAAAAACAACCTAGTAGTCCTCATATATACAAACATTAAATAGGATGAGAAAAAAAATCAGAGAAGCAACACCCTTCACAAAAACCACAAATAATATAAAGTATCTTGGGGTAACTCTAGCCAGCAAGTGAAAGACCTTTATGACAAGAACTTTGAAGAAAGAAATTGAATAAGATATCAGAAGATGGAAAGATCTCCCAAGCTCATGTAGATCAGTAGGATTAACAGCAAAAACGGTCATATTACCAAAAGCAATCTACAGATTCAATGCAATTCCCATCAAAATGCTGACACAATTCTTTATAAACCTTGAAAAAAAACCAATAATCAACTTGATATGGAGAAAAACTCCAGAATAGTTAAATTCTTTATTGTATAAGCAATCTTATACAATAAAGAATTTCCAGAGGTATCACCGTCCCTTAATTCAAGCTCTACTACAGAACTTTAGTAATAAAAAACTCATGATGTTGGCATAAAAACAGAAATACTGATTCATGGAATCGAATCAAAGACCCAGACATGAATCCATACACAAAGAAAAACCTGATTTTTGACAAAGAAGCCAAAACTATACAATGGAAAAAAATCTTCAACAAATGGTGTTGGTCTAACTAGATGTCAGCACATGCAAGAATGTAAATAGATCCATATTCATATCCATCATGCCGCACAAAACTCAACCTGATAGAAGAGAAAATGGGGAATAGTCTTGAATGCATCAGTACAAGAAATAAATTCCTGAACAGAACACCAACAGCACAGGCACTAAGATCAACAGTAAATGGGACTTCATGAATCTGAAAAGCTTCTGTAAAGCAGGCACCAACAATAGGATAAAACAGTACCCCACAGAATGGGAGAAGATCTTTACCAACCTCATATCTGACAGAGGGCCAATTTCCAAAGTGTATAAAGGACCTAAGATACTATACATCAACAAATCAAATAATCAAATTAAAAAATGAGGTACGGACCTAAACAAAGAATTCTAAACAGAAGAATCTTAAATAGCCATGAAGCACTTGAAATGTTTAATATCCTTAGCAATCAGGGAAATGCAAATCAAAATGACTCTAAGAGTCCATCTTAAACCTGTCAGAGTGGCTAAGATAAAAAAACTGAACAACAGTTCATGCTTAAGAAGACATAGAAAAATGGGAAGACTCCTCCATTGCTGGTGTCAATGCAATCTTGTACAGCCACATTGAAAATCAATATGGTGGTTTCTCAAAAAATTGGGAATTGATCTACCTCAAAACCCAGCTATAAACACCTGGACATATACACAAAAGATGTTCCATTCTACCTCAAAACTCAACTATGTTTATGGCAGCTTTATTCATAATAGCCAGAAACTGGAAACAACCCAGATGTCCCTCAACTGAGGAGTGGATAAAAAAATTATGTGGTTCATTTACACAATGGAGTATTATCCAGCTGTTAAAAAATAGTAATATCATGAAATTTACAGACAAATAGATGGAACTGAAAAAAGTCATCCTGAATGAGGTAACCCAGACCCAGAAAGACAAACATTGTATATTCTCACTTGTAACTGTATAATTATTAGATATTAATTATAAAGGATAATCATGCTGCTATCTACAGACTCAGAGAGGCTAAGTAAAGAGGAGGCTCAAGGGGGAATACACAAGTCTCCCAGGGAAGAGGAAATAGAATAGATATTGTCGGTGGACTGGGAGCAGGTAGGGACAGAAACACGAAGGATCGGGTTGAGGAAGGATAAAGGGAAAGAGTACTAGGAGAGTCATTTGGAATTGGAACGGTGCAATTCGGAAATTTCCAATGAAAATTCCCAGGACTCTATTAGGGTGATGCAAGCTAAGACTCCTAGTAATAGGGAATACAGAGCCTGAACTGGTCATCTATGTACAGGCAAGAGAATGGGACACCAACTCAACCACAAAACTTTCAAACTACAGTTTGTCCTGCCAGCAAGATGAGCTGGGGTAAAGGTGGCACACAAATTTTGTGTATGGCCAACCAATGACTGGTCCAGCTTGAGACCTATGTCACAAGAAGGAGCCCACCCCTGACACTGCCTGGACAACCAGAAACGAGAGGCTGGATGCTCCAAAGACCTAAGATAGAACCAAACATGCCAGCCAAAACCAAAAATAGTAAATGAAGTGATTCCTAATGACATTCTTCTGTACTCATAGTCAAGAGCCTGGCATGATCACAGAGAGGCTCCATTCAGCAAGTGATGGAAACAGATGTAGAGACCCATAGCCAAACATTAGGAAAAACTCAGTGAATCAGGCAGAGACAGAGGAAGGAATGTAGGAGGCAGAAGTGTCAAGGACTCCACAAGAAAAGCTACAGAATCAACAAACCTAGACTCATAGGACCTTACAAAAACTGAACTGGCAACCAAGGAGCCTGCAAAGGTCTGACCTAGGCCCTCTGCATATGTTACAGTTGTGTAACCCAGTCTCCTAATAGTGGGAGCAAGGGCTGTCTCTGACTCTGCCTGCTTTTGGGAACTGTTTCCTCAAACCAGGTTTCCCTGAACAGCTTTAATATGAGGGGAAGTACCTAGTCCTATTGCAACTTGATATGCCATGTTTGGTTGATATCCATGAGAGGTCTGCTCTTTTCTAAAAAGAAATGGCAAGTGGATGGGGTAGGTGAGGTGTTGCTTGAGAGGGGTAGGAAGTAAAGAGGGAGGGGAGGGGAAACTGCAGTTGGGATATAATATGAGAATACATTTTTTTTAAATAGTGCCATGTAAAGAATATCAGTAAGAAGAAATAAACATATAAAAGAACTACACAGATGGTCTTGAATTGAACAATATTCTAACTGAAATTTAAAAAAATTATAAAGAAGACTCTAAATCAAATTTGAGCTATAAGAGTAAGCATCAACAACTTCAAAGAAATACGAACTGAGATGCTCTGAGTTAACTTCTGCTGTCAATATGATACAGCTTAGAGCAACTGAGGTTCTCAACCTG
The DNA here is from genome assembly GCF_000001635.26 of Mus musculus. Classification (NCBI taxonomy): domain Eukaryota; kingdom Metazoa; phylum Chordata; class Mammalia; order Rodentia; family Muridae; genus Mus; species Mus musculus. The sequence goes on from NC_000075.6 coordinate 55,890,683, forward strand.
TAGGTGGCAACTCCTTTAGGAGTCAAATAACCCTTTCACAGGGGTAGTTCAGACCATCAGAAAACACAACAGATACGATTCATAACTGTAGCAAAATTAGTTATGAAGTAGCAAAAATAATTTTATGTTTGGGGATCCCCACAACATGAAGAACTTCATTAAATGACTATAGCATTAGGAAGGTTGAGAAGCACTGCTTTCATGTATTGGCAGCACAGATAGGCCTAGCACTATGAATGCTAGTCATTAGAGTAAAGCTTCAAGTTGACCCTCAGCTTTATTTCGCCATGTTCAGTGGCATAAATATGTAGTATGTTTAGCAAAAGGGTCTTCTACTCACCTTGGGGAGGGTACCCAATGAACACAGTAAGGTGATTCCTAATGACACACAGGTACAATCACATCAGTGCACCACTCAACCCTCATCAGAGAGGCTGCTTCTTCAAGGAGATGGTAAGTAATACAGAGGTCCACATCTAGACAATGTGCAGAGTGACTCTGGTGCCATCAACCCTAAATAGGATGACTTCACTAAACCCCTGCCCTCAAAGCTCAGACATCTATGCAGAAAAGAAAGTGGACAGTTGTAAGAGCCTGAGGTATTGGGTAACTTCAAGGAAACAGCATTTTCCAACACAACAGGATGGATGCATATATAAACTCACAGATGGTGACAACATGAACTGTACAAGTTCAAGCCAGACAAAATCCCAACATGACAGAAGGGAAGTGGGCACAAACTACCACCTCTAGGCAAGAAATTATTTTCAATTGATAACTTCTGAGAGAGGGAAAAAAGTTTTCCTTTAGTGCAGTGTTACTAGGTATATTAACCATACTGCAGGGCAGGACTTAATCTTAGGAGTAATTGGCCAACAAAAATTGACTCCCATGTTGTAGGTTTTTTTTGTTTGTGTGAGTGTGTATGTGTGTGGTTTTTCTGTTTGTTTTGGTTTTAAGAAGCTATATGGTGGGGGAGGGAGAATCTAGGAAGAACTGAGGGAAGGGAAAGAATTTTATTAAAATTTGCTGCATGAAATTCTCAACTAAATAACACAGTAACAATTCAGAAAAAAATTAAATTAAAAAACAAAATCCCATGCTGGAATTTGGCAGGCTTGATCTTCTTCAGGTCTTGTGTAGGTAACCACAACAGCTACACAGTCATGAATGCAATAGCATTGTCATGTCCTGAAGGGAAGAATTTTACAGCATTTCTCCGAATCCTCTTAGAGTCTTCTCTGCCTTTCTTCTGTGACAGTTCCTGAGCCTTGATGGTAGAGGACACTGATACAGATGTTCCATTTAGAATTCGGCACACACAGTTAATTTGTGTTTGTGTTTGTGCATGTGTGTGTTGAGTTCTGAGCAGAAATTGGCGAGTACTTCCCAGAAATGATAGATGGTTTTTCATATATAAAGTTGACACCTACGAATATTTTTCTCTTGAAATACTAGTTTTATAATATTATGAACATTTTATTCTCACCCAAAGTTTAAGCTTCTTCTTGCAGTTGATGTTACATTCATTCTATCTGTTGATGGGCTTTGAATCACATGACGTCCTGGAGACATCTTCTTTACTTCCCACGCCAGTGAGGTTGGTCTGACAATTTAGAACATATAGTAGATGACTTTAACAGAAGAAGGAGAAACAAACTAATCTTTGCTTTTGATTGTTAATGAGTAAAAATATGGTCAAATCCTAACTTCTGCATGCAATCTTGCCTACCAGAAAGGTACCACACTAACAAGCAAGCAATCTTTGATGGTTTATGGTACAGAATTTTCCACACAAAGAAACAACTGCCACTATTTCCCTCAAAAAGATCATGGGGTTACAGAAGACATGAGACACATGCTTGTTTGCAACAGGATACATTATGCAGGTCTGGCTGTCCAGGAACTTGCTATGTTGATCAGGCTGGCCTGGAACTTAAGAGATCCTCCTGCCTCTACCTCTTGAGTACTGAAATTAAAACAGCATCACCATAACCAACTGAGATAAACCTGTTAAAATCTACAAGCGTCTCCATATGCCCAAAAAGGTAAGTTAAAACAATCCTACTAATTCAGGTTAATCTGTCTGATTTTCCAGATAACTAGGTTTATGGAAAAAAATCAAAATAAACAAAACAGCGAGGGTTAAGAGATGAGCACATAAGAATACATGAAATTTCTTTCTCTACCTCTTAATCACCATACAGTAGAAATACAAAGACACCATTGCTCTTCACTGGAGAACCTATGTGGATTAAATGGCCTTCTCTTCCTCTTTATTCTCTGTCCCACAATCAGCTGACAGGATACATATTCTATGAAAATATTTTTAAGCAACAGCCTGTATTCAAAGCCCATCATTCCAGCCAGTCTCTCTAAGCTTACTTTCCATGTAATATAGATATTTTAACCCCTCACTAAAAACACAAAACCAAAACAAAACCATATGAATCTGATTAGAGAAAACAAAAAAATTCAGACAAAATGGTATTCAAAAACCCAAAAATTTGAGTAAGTTATAACCAAATCACCTTTCTAAAAGAAGTTATAGCCCTACCAGAGGAAGGAGTCTATTCCCATCAACTTTGCCAACGTTTGGTATCTTTTATTAAAAAAAAAAAAAAATCAGCAAAATACATGGTCTTTGTTTTCTGTTTTTAATTGTGTAATTTTTTTAGTATAACTAGCAAGAATAACATGTTGTTGCCATTTGAATTTTTTCTTTGGAAGTTTACATATTGGTATGCTTGGCTCACTGTTCCTATTAAAATTTGTGTCATTTTCCAAATGATTTAAGAAAGTATATTGCTGCTATTATCATGATTATCATGACATATGGCTATAGATGCATCATTAGTGCTGTTATAAGAAAGTTTTATATTTTAAATTTACATATAAGCTTATTCTTGTTAAATCTAGTAAGCCAAAATATTATTGGTAATTTCTAATTTTATCTCAAAGCCTTTATTTAAAATATAGCTATATAAATGCTTATTAGTATTTTAATAAATTATATACACACACACACACACACACACATATATATATATATTTTCAATCCTAATCTTTAAACCCCAAGTCAAGCATGACTTGAAGAATATGCTAATAAAAACTAATGCCATGAACAGAAAATTTAAGGTTGTTTTCCATATGTCGGAGCTCTTCTTGAGGCAAAGAGAAGACATGATGGTAACTAGTTAATGTAAATGCCAATGTGTGTGCTTGGCATGGTGGTGCACACCTTTAATCTCAGCACTGGAGAAACAAAACCAGGTAGATCTAATTTGAGGCCAGCCTGGTATACAAAGCAAGCTCCAGGACAACAAGGGTTGTTACACAGAGAAATTCTGTCTCAGAAAAACAAAAGATGCACTGAGTGTTGAGAAAATGACTCCTCAGTGGGTAAAATGACTGTCACACAACATGAAGACCTAAATCTGGATCCCCAGTACCCCTGTGAAAGCCCAGTACAGTGGTGTGCATCCATAATCCCAGACCAGAAGGAACAGAGACAAGCAGACTTCTGGTGCTTTCTGGCAAGCCAGTCTAGCTAAGCCTGGTAAGCTCCAGGTTCAATGAGAGACCTTTCTCAAAATATGGTAGAAAATGATAAAGTAAGACACCCAATACCAACTTTTAACCTCTGTATATACACATAGAAATTCACATGCACAAATACTTGCTTACACTCAAACAACACACACAAACATACACACACATGAAATATTGGGACTTGAACATAACTCATATTCTGTCCTGTTCAACTGGTAATTTACTGCAGTAGGCTAAGAAAGCTGCTGAATGCTACAATAAACAGTATCACAATAATTTTGAACAGCTTATAAACAATAATGGTAAGAGTTTTGATGCACATTTCTCTCCTTTCATTTCCTACCTTGTCACCAGTAATTTTTAAGGAATTTACATAGATAGAATGTACATTTTTTAAATTTGACTTAAAGAATAAATGTCTCAAGTACTCTCATGCGCTTAAAGTACCTTTAGTCTATAAAATGAAATATAATAACCTGAAGTGATATGAAGAGAATACTAAATAGTTTACTATAGTATAATAATTAGCATATAATTAGGCCTTCTATATTTCTAAAATTGTAACAAATGAAATATTGATGTAGTATTCTAGTAGCAAGCAAATGTATCTAGAGAAACTAAAAACCAATCAATTTCCTTACTGCCTACCATGTTGAGAAACTATACCTTCCCGGAGACTGTGTTTACTTTAAGTATTCCCTACACTTACATAACTGTTTGATCTGTTGTCTTTGTCTTCAAGGTCAATGTTCCACCCTTCAAAAGCCATATCATCCATATACAGCATTATGTATAAGTTCCATTTTGTTATACTATTAGATAACAAAATTTATGTGTCAAATGTAGCAATTTAATTTCTGTACTAAATAATATGACTTGCACTAGGAAGGGCATTAATAATAAATATTTGTTACTGAACCAAATGAGAAATATTAGATTGTCACAGGTTTCAAATCAACCTGGTACGAAATCCACTATCTACTGTCAATTTCAAAGCCTGCTACTGAAACTAAGGTTACTACCAATATAAACACCAGAGTTCATTACCTGCTTTGAGCATCTGTCTTCTCTAACTTTTCCTGAAGTTGAATCCAGTCAATCAATGCTTTGAAATCTCTCACATAGTAATCCAGCATCATTAACACCTCCTAAGTTAAATAACAAAACATTAACTACTATTATGTGAAGAAAATTCTGTTGGGGGGAAAAAGAACTTTAGGAAAAATTACCAAAACAAAGAGCTTTCACGTTAATAGTTTTTTACATTTACTTTGCACTCATTAAAGAAGATACATAGTCTACTGATCTATTTTTTTTTTGTTCTTTTGGATTTGTTGCTTGTTTTTCATTCTGTTTTTAAGATAATGTAACATAATTTGAATCCAGAGCTTAAATATCAAGAAATGACACTAATACATATTTTCAAGGTCTTATTAACTAGCAATCATTTAATTCTTTATTGTGCAGTTTTTATACAGAAAAGTACATAAATAATACATGTAAAGTGTTAAAAGAAAAAAGTTATGTGACCAACAACAAACACACATGAATATAAGTCACTACAAAGACCTTACAACGATCACACATGACAAAGAATACAATACTAATCTGACAGTTTCTTGGTTTACCCTCCAGAGCCCCACCTCAGCCTCCCTCCTGGTAACCAGTGCTTCTAGTATAACACTGAATACAAGTGACCAGAGGAGCCATAACTTTCTGATTCCTTAGAGAGAAAAGATTTCAGCTTTACACCATTAAATATGTTCGGATTTCTCACACACACCCATTATTAGATTGAGGAACTTTCCTTCTGTCCTTCCACCTCCACCTTTACATGAGTTCCAGGCAATCAAACTTGGGTTGCCAGGCTTGGGCAGCAAGTACCAATACCTTCTGAGCCAACTCACCAGCCCTGTCCTTTAATTCTAAAATGTTTCTATTACATATAACTCAGTCTCTATCCCATACATATTGTTTTTAGTAATTCACATTTTTATTTCTAATTTCTACCACAATATCTTCTTTAACAAATAAATTATTCTGAAATGTTCTCCTGAGTTACCTATTTTCTGGGTCAAGCCCCATATAACTGCTTAGTTCTTAAGAATCTTTCACTACTCTAAAGCTTTCTGAAAATTTGCTACAATTCAGCTAGACTCTTATCTTCAGTGGGAGCACTGGCTTTAATTACACATTCTATCTGTCTAGAAATTTTTATTTAAATAGACCTGCTATTAGAAATTTTAAAACACACACACAAGCAACCTAAGTCTTTACAAAGAAAGTAATATTAGTCAAATGCACATTTGTACATAAAGAAAGGTATAATATCTCAAAGAACTAAAAGCAAAAAGAAATTCTTATAGTTTTTTTTAAATAAAAAAAAATCAACATTTTATTCTATAAAGTATACTTATGTGTTCTTTTCAAAAGATTATTATTTTTTTATTTATTATGATGTATGTATGGGTGTTTTGCCTGCATACATGTTTGTGCATTACAGGTGTGAATGGTACCCACAGAGGATCGAAGAGGACATTGGAATACCTGGAACTGGAGTTAGTTATTAGCCCTCATAGAGATTTTGGGATTTGAACTCAGGTCCTCTGGAAGAGCAGCCAGTACTCTTAATCACTGAGCCATCTCTCCAGCCTCTTCCTATGTGCTATTATGTATTAAAACAAAGTGATATATGAGGACGAATTAAGGACTACTATAAACTAGAATATTATTATGTGAAAGTAAAAGTGTTCATAAGCATATGTTACAAGTTCTAACAACTAAAAACATTAAATTCACAACAACATAGAATAACCTAAAAGGCATTATGCTAAGCAAAATAAGCTAAATGAAAGGAGAAAGCAGTATATTGTGTAGAGGAAAACTAGCACAATACACAGAAACAGAATTAAGGTTACCATGGACAAGAAGCGGAGAGGACATGGGTAGACTATAGGACAAAAGATTGTGTGTGTGTGTGGTCTACTGTAAAGCATGAAGAGTATAAGCTAAAAGTACTGCATTATATACTAAAAATTAAATAGATTTTGATGTTATTACTACAAATACACACAAAATAAACAATAAGGTGGTGACTATTAGTTGGCTTATCTGTAAAAATCATTTCATAATGAGTAGCAAAGCGTAAGTATATAACAAATGTATTCATGACAAATATAAGTATAAATAAATAAATAAATAAATAATACTATTTCAGTTAGATCCAAAAACTATGGGATATTTATAGATACAAATCCAATAAAATACATAAAGACCTATAAGAAAAGTAACAGAATGCAAATTTAAAATGTTTAAAAAAGGGGATGGAGCTTTTCTATTTTTGTGAACAAGGAAGAATTAATAGTCTTAAGATGTCAGTTCTTAAAATTTGGGGCAGAGATGGAAGGAATGACCATCCAGAGACTGCCCCATCTGCAGATCAATCCCATATACAACCACCAAACCCAGATACTATTGCGGATACCAACAAGAGCTTGCTGACAGGAGCCTGATACAGCTGCCCCCTGAGAGGCTCTGCCAGTGCCTGATAAATACAGAAGTGGATGCTCACTGCCATCCATTGGACTGAGCACAGAGACCCTAATGAAAGAGCTAGAGAAAGTACCCAAGGAGCTGAAGGAGTTTGCAGCCCCATAGGAGGAACAATATGAATTAACCAGTACCCCCAGAGCTCCCTGGAACTAAACCACCAATCAAAGAAAACACATGGTGGGACTCATGGCTCTAGCTGCATATGTGGCAGAGAATGGTCTAGTTGGTCATCAGTGGGAGGAGAGGCCCTTGGTCCGGTGAAGGTTCTATGCCCCAGTAGAGGGGAAGGCCAGGGCCAGAGTGGAAGTGGGTGGGTTGGGGAGTAGGGAGAGGGGGGAGGGGAGAAAGGATAGGGGATTTTCAGAGGGGAAACTAGGAAAGCGATAACATTTGAAATATAAATAAAGAAAATATTTTTAAAAAGTCAGTTCTTAATACTGATCCTACTTCTGAAAGATGCAATCCTAAATATAATATTCCGTAGGAATTAAAATACCAAATGTTGAAATCCTAAAACCTAAACCCTTGAAAAATTATAACTCTCATTTTCAAAAGATTATGCAAATAAGGGGGTGGGGAATAAGTAGAACTCTGAGGAAGAGACAGCTCATGTGACATATTAACAACAGCAACAAAAACAAACAGTTTAAAATGCATAGTCGTCTGTGTACAGCACTCCTTGCAACTGATGATATTCTAGGAGCACTTAATTAGTTAAGCTACACTTGCCCAAAGAAAAAGGGGCTTTCTCACTGGTTCAAAAATAACACATGTGCACAGAGGCAAAAACCAATGTCCTGTTGGTACTATTCCATGACCAGTGTTGTTTCTGCATGAGAATGTACTTAAAAGTATCCAAAACAACACTGAACCATGCCATAGAAGACGAGTAAATTTAGTAGAAATTGCTTTTGTCAGTATATATCTCAGGAGAATCTCAAAAAGAATAACAGTGTGCAGAAAAAAATGCAAACATTCTGTCTGAGGAGAGTCATGTCCCTTACCCCAAATGAAGCTCTTCATAATAGAGGACTTCAAAATATGGTTAGTGATCTTGGAAAACAGCCAGTTCTTATGAACTACCTGTAGATAAATCACCAATTATCTATCTCTGTTAAACCTTTTCATATATCAAAACTTGATTTTTCTGCTTTTTTTCTTTTTTCTTTTCATTTTTTAAGAATTTTGTCTACTAGTGAAAACTCAGAATTATTAGAAATAACTTACTATGTTGTATAGATTACCAGGGCAGGAAGTATATGCTTCTGACCTGTCCTCTAACTTTTGCTGTGAGCCTAAAAGTGTTAGACTCTAAACTAGAGGGTCTCAACCTTCTTAATGCTCCGACCCTTTCATACAGATCTTCATGTTGTGGTGACCCCTAACAATAAAATTACTTCATTGCTACATAATAACTGTAATTTTGTTACTTTATGAGTTATAATGTAAATATCTGAGATGCAGGATATTTGATATAAGAGCCCCAAAGGGATAATGACTCACAAGTTGAGAACCATTGTTCTGAATCTTATCACTATATCAATAACAAGCCTCATCAAAGAAGCCTTTCTTTACAGCAAAGGAAGACAATCTCAAAAAAAACAAAAACAAAACCAAAAACCATACGTGGACCAGTGCAGAGGTCACTAGATCACTGAGAGGACAGCCTCAAGAGATACATCTATATCATAGCTACTGCATCTACGGCTGAAGGAAAATGGCAGAAAGACTGTAGGAGCCAGAATGCTAGGAATTATGCTGTCAAACAGTCTCTCCTAGAAACTGATGTATTAACTAGAACAACAGCAGTAACAATGGGCATGTTACCATAGTAGTAGTTCCAGCACCCCTAGACAAGGAGCTATAGGCAACAAAAGACTGTTGGAGAAGGAGAGTTATCCTCTCCCCCAGGGATGAGTCACTTTACTGTTTGTCTAATGCAGAGTGGTCAGCCCTAAAACCACACACACACACACACACACACACGTAACTATATACACACTCACATACACACACATGTAACTATATATACACTCACACACATACACACACACAAGTAACAATAATAAAGAAAAGGAAGCTATCAACTCAAGACAGGGCGTCACAGAAGGGGCTGGAGGGAGGAAAGTGAGGAAGAAAGTGATGTAATTGTATTTCAATTAAAAAACGTTTTAAATAGGAGAGAACCGATCCAAAAAAAAAAAAAAAAAGAAAAAGAAACTCCTGACTCAAAAAATAGTTAACTTTTTTAATTACTTAGTACTTAAAATTTTACCATCATTTCTTATGTGCTTGGTACAAAGGCAAATGAGACAGGAGGCAAGATGATGTAACCACAGAAATTGCAGCTTTAGTTTAGCAGTGTCTCCTGGTTGGGCAAGAAGACAGAAGTGAGGAAAGCAAAACAAAAACAAAACAAAACAAAAACAAAAACAACAAAAAAGCCTTACTACTGTATCTCCTACTGATCAAAATCTCCCTTTGTACTTCCAAAAACAAATACTAAATTCACTGAATAGGATGAAAACATTTTAAAGCCAACTTAGCATGGATGAATATACCATCTATGTTCTCTGACCACATTACCATTATTACACTCTAGGTTTCCTCTTTTATGTTTGTATGTATGTCCACATGCATGTGTGGGTATACAAATACATGTATACATATAAATACAAATTAAGTACCTTGCTAACCTAGAAAAACACCCCCCCCCCCAAAAAAAAAAAAAAAAAAAAAAAAAGCTAACCTAGAAGCTCACTGTTTCAGCTAGGATAACTAACCAGTAACCTTTCAGGGGATGCCTCTCTTTGCCTATCAATACCGGGGTTACAACTATGCCTAGCCATGCCCAGGTGCTTGGGATTCAAATTTAGTTCCTCCTGCTTGAAAAGAAAGCTCTCTGTGGTGATTTGAATGAGAATACTTCGGCGGCGGGGGGGGGGGGGGGGGGGGGGGCAACATATTTGAATGTTTCTTTCCCAATTGGTGGACTGTTTGGGAAGGACTAGGAGGTATGGCTTTGGAGGAAGTGTAGGTGGGAGTGGGCTTTGCAGTTTCAAAAGTCCATAATAGGCCCAGTCTGTCTGTCTCTCTCTGTCTCTACCCTCTCCCCCCACTCCCATCACTCCCTCCCTCCCTCTCTCTGTCTCCTCTTTGTGGAGATCTCATGAAAGTTCTATGTTACTGCTCTAGCACCATGCCTGCCTATCTGCTGCCATGACAATCATGGATAGACTTAATATATAAACAAGTTCCCAATTAGTGATTTATTTTATAGGTTGCCTTAGTCATGGTGTATCTTCACAGCAATAGAACAGTAACTAAGACATGCTCTTACCCACTAAGCCATCTCCCCAGCTCACTTCATCTTATGTTTTGATGCAGGATCTCTCACTGGGGCTAGAGCTCACTGACTGGCTACATGGGCTGGCCAGCAGGAACCAGGGGCCCTCTTGCCTCTGCTGCCCAGCACTGGGATTACAAATGCATGCTGCTAAGTCTCACTTTCTATATGGATGCTGGCAATGGTAACTTAGGTCCCTGGGTTTGCACACTTACTCTCTCAGCCATCTCCCCAGGCCCTAGTTTTCTTCTTTAGGTAACCCACACTTACACTACTTTGACAATATATTCTATACATCTCACAAAACTAATCTTTTGCAATAAGTTCATTATGCATCTAAATCTCAAATTTTACTTTGTATAAGAAATGAATGTAAAGCATAGGTCACTAACTATACTCCATTCCCCTGTAAAGAAGCTAATAAAGTATAACTAAATATGTAAATATCATTTCACCAGCCAAAGCTGTCATTTAAATAATAAGGCAAAGAAATATAAATTATATCCATTTTACTATCCTACAACATTCTCCCTATAAGAAATGTCAGTCACAAAGCTCTAGAGATGGCTCACCAGGTAAGAGTAATTACTGTTCTTCGGAGGACTAGAATTCAGCTACCAACACCCACATGGCTGCTCACAACCATTTGTAACTCCAGTTCCAAGAAACCCAAGGCCTCTTCTGCCTTTATCAGCACCAGACATGCATATGTTGCACAATGTACATGCAGACAGACATACAGGAACATAAAAACGTTTTTAAAAATCTTTTTAAAATCACCAGTCTCTGTTTACTGTAAAGACTTTTCAATAGGCTCGGGCAGTATTTAAAAATGCAAGATTTTTTTTCCATATCTAAGTTTAAATTAACTTTGTAGAATCCATAGCAAATATCTTAAAAGTGTGTATAGAGATACATTTCATAAAACAGACCCAGTATTAATAAATTTGTCAAGTTATTTACAAATGAAATAAAGTGCCACCCTGAATAGCCATAAAAGGTATATTCTTCTTTACAAGACTTCTGAACAGAGAAGTATTGTTTATTTCCTTTCAAAGATAGGAAGTACTTGGTGCCAAATTACTGGTAATGAAAAGTCTTCTACAATCAGGAAAGAGACAAATTAAAAGAGTTAGTTGGCTTCCTTCTTTCAATTCTACTAATATAACTCAAATTGTCTAATTAAATTCATTCTACTTAAAACTACCTACATTAGGGAACAGAAAGATTTAATTTTGCATGATTTATTTTGGAAATTTTCAACTGATTTCCCTTTTGCTTGAAAAAACAAAAAAAAGTCCATGACAAGACCATAGCAGCAATATTTCTGATACTAGTTGGCAGAGAGAAAAGTACATTTGATGGTTAGACAGCATATTTTAAGGAATGTTTAGCTCAATGTTATCAAAAATGATCAGAATGGTAGCATGCAGCTGTAACCTGAGTCATGTTTGCAAATGAGTGAATACAAACAGACTAGAGGAGCTGCCAGAGCGGCCTCGAAGTCACTGATGCACATCTTTCTCCCTGAAGCTATGAAGGCCATTTTGTCAAGCAAGATGAAACAGAACAAAAGTGGCTCTGAAAGCAATGTTACAGGCATTCAGATAACTACATACAGAAATACAGCTAAAATTACCAATTAGTTTACCAATTGGCTGCAACGGATTCGATTGGTTCATAATTAATCTGAGTTACTGGCACAGAAAGCAGGACGGTTGACGCCATCCTTTGTCCTCCAGACACACAATACTGGTGCACAGGCCCCTGGGTCCAGAACATCAATATAGCCCTCCACCTGAGCTATAGGAATGAGCACAGCGGGTGTCAGTGCTGATGAAGAGGTAGAAACATTCATCACAAGAAATCCGTGCCAAAAGAGAACTTTCTAGAGAGGTGCTTCAGCAAGATAAGCATGAAGAATTTTTAGTTTATTTTTGGTTTTGTTTGTTTTTCAAGAAAGGGTTTCTCTGTCTGCTCTGGAATTCAATTTGTAGACCAGGCTGCCCTCCAAGTCTAAAAGATCCATCTGCCACTGCCTCCCCAGTACTGGGATTAAAGGTGTGTGCCAACCATCACCCGGCTGATGAGCATGAGGTTTAAGCTGCACTGCTTTGTAATACCTCCTTAGTTTCAGAAAGGCTAATACTAAAACTATAGTTCAAAAGGGAAATCAGCAAAAAGCAAAATGACAGGTAAATAATTTTAGTTTTCAAAACTATCTCATAACCATGCTCTTTCAAATATTTTTTCTTAATTTTCAATATAACAACCTAGAATGACATATAAACCTATTTATCAAACTCCTGAGGAGAAAAAAAAAACAAACAAGAAATAAAAACCTGCTAATGAAAGTAATTCTCCCATAATTTCATCACTACCAGCACTTCTGTGAACAAACTAAAGCTGCCGCTGTCTAGGTAAAAACACAGAAATATTTTATCGTAATTGCCAACCCTCTTAAACTTAGCAGCAAGTTGTCTTCCCAGATGTTTTTCTTACAGCATTCCCCACTGCTGCGGTGTTGCCAATTTAAAGTGTGCCCCTAATGTAGAATGAATGATCACCAGGGTGGCAGTAAGAAAGGTGCTCAAACTTTAAAAAATGAGTCTTAGTAGAAGGCCTTTACACCAAATAAGTCATGTCCTCAGAGGATGTGGATTCCAGTCTCTCTAGGTTCTAGTTCTGAGATGAGATTACACACACACACAAGCTGCTGCCATGATGAGAGACACAGACATGTGATACAAAAGGTTATACAACAGAACTGAACTGATTCCAAATCTTTAGAACTGTGAGTTAAATTGCCCTTTTTCTCTATAATTATTTCTCATCTATGGTATTTCATTATAGTAACAAAAACTGAATACACCTATTAAGAAAATGTAAACACCTAACACCCATGAAAATGAAATAAAGGTCAATCAACACACTCAAACTCAAATTCACCAATGTTTACCTATAATGATTGCTTAGGGCATTTATTTAGCCTGAAATAGTTTCCCAAATAACAAATATTTCACCTAAGTAAGTTTATACGAAAGATGAAACATCCTCAGACCTCATGTAGACTAACTGCTCACCTAAAAATTAAAGTTAAGTATGGTTATTGATCTTTATCCAAAGTCATACAAATAGGAAAGTCTATTTTCCTTTCAGGAAACAACAGATTTCACATACACAAAATTTCCTGTGAACAACAACCAGAAATGACCACTCTTACAAACATTATCAAATATAACAAATATTAATACATGTTGAAAACTCATAAATGCCATGTAAGTATTTTCTATTTAAAACTACTTAACTTATATTAATATGTCACATTTTCTAAGTTACTACAAGAAAAGTGTTTTTCAGAAAAACCTTTCCCTTCACTGCAGTACAGTGCATGAAAAAGCAGAAATTATTCTGTCAGATAAATACTGACTTTCCCCAAAAGGCAAATCTGAACTTGAGTGATGCAGGGAATGATGAGATTATTAGAATTACACTCGTATAGTATGGTATGGTATGTTATGGCATGGCATGGCATGGCATGGCATGGCATGGCATGGTATGGTATGGTATGGTATAGTATGGTATGGTATAATATAGTATGGTATGGTTGGTATGGTATGGTATGGTATGGTATAGTAGTTCTTGAGAAACAAGAACTGCTTTCTATTCAGAACAATTTGAAGTGACAAAAAAAATCTGAACCTTTCACCAAAAAGTGTAGCAAAAGATCATATCCATAGAAACAATATAAACATGGAAAACATGGCTATTGTTCTTTAGCAAACCCTGCACATAAATAAAAAAGAAAACCTGTAGTGTTTGAATCAATATGGGTTGAAGGTAATTTAGGAGTAATTTAATTGGAATTACACTTTCTTCAGGTCCTATAAGCAGCATCAAGAATAAATATTTATGGAATAAATAAACATTGAGTCAGGGAGGGTGGCACACACCTTAATCACTGCACTCAGAAAACAGAGACAGGTGGACCCTATGAGTAAGGCCAGCCTGGCTATATGGCAAATTTCAGGACAGCCAGGGCAACTGAGGGTTAGTGACACTGTCAAAGAAAATAAGTAAATAATATTAAAAATAAATAATATTGGAAATAAATGTTAAAGTACTCAATAGATAGTTACTGAGTAGACAGATATCCATTTCAGTTCTAGTCCTCAGGCCTGCTGCCGACTCACTATTAATTTCAGAGCTGCTAATAATTTTATAGTACATAGGAGTGCTGGAGACTATGATCTAGAAGATGACATTAACATGTTATTATTTATTACATTTCACATTCTGTCCCATTTTTGTATTACCAATCATATCATTTTTTTTCCTGAAAAATCTAAGCTGCCAAATTTATCCAGTATTGTTTTACATTTATTTATTGAGCGTATGCTATGGGGAGGTCAGAGGACAACTTGTAAGAGTTGGCTCACTCCTCCTATATGGGTGCTGTTAGGCTGAAAACAGGCCCCCCAAAATAGCAGTGCTGCTAATAATGTCCTAAATGACAGCCTGAGCTCATCTCAGGCTAGACACTGACTGGGTAAACAGAAAGCTTGCTACCTGAACTCAGCATTCCTCAGAAATCTTGTGAGGCAGATTTCTGTTTTTCAGGGAAAGTCATTACTTCCTTTATCTGCCCCCAAAGCTAAATACCTCTGGCAAAGAAGAACATCTAGTTCCTGACTAACTCAAGCAAGCCTGTAACAGATCAAATTTCCATGCTAGTTCCAAGGTTCTTCAGGCTCATATGCCTTTCTCCCACTGCAACCTGTCTCTTTAAAATTGGCAGGGCTTTTTGTTGTCCTGTGCTGTGAATAGAGCTAATCTTATGGCTCTACACTGATATTAGATAAAACTCCAAGGTTATTTTTTTTTAACTCTATAGCCATCAAAAAGAGCTCTTCTGAGACAAATGAGCACAGCTGTATAGGACCTGAAGGTCTTCATGATCCTTTCTCATCTAGGTTAGAACCCCAAGATTTAACTGGAATAGACACTCACCCAGATCTACAACCTATTTTCAGGTCATAATCATCTTTAAGACCTCTACAAAATAATTTTGTAATACATACATGAGTCCAGCAACCCCAAGTTAAGAATTCCTACTCTACAAAAACTCAAGTGACAGCACATGCTGGTAGGAATGTGGAGCAAGGGGAACACTCCTCCATTGCTGGTGGGAGTGCAAACTTGTACAACCTCTCTGGGAATCAATCTGGTGGTTTCTCAGAAAATCCGCAATAGTTCTACCTGAAGATCCAGCTATACAACTCTTGGGCATATACCCAAAAGATGCTCCACCATACCACAAGGACACATGCTCCACTGTGCTCATAGCAGCTTTATTCATAATAGCAACCCAAATGCCCCTCAACTGAAGAATAGATATAATAATGTAGTTCATTTACACAATGGAATACTACTCATCTATTAAAAACAAGGGCATCATGAATTTTGAAGGCAAATGGATGGAACTAAAAAATAACATCTTGAGTGAAGTAACCCAGACTCAAAAGGGTGTGCATGGCATACTCATAAGTGGATATTAGCCAGGATAACCACACTATACTCCACAGACCCAAAGAAGCTAAACAACAAGTAAGTCCCAAGTGAGCATGCTTAAATCTTACTTAGAAGAGGAACTAAAATAGTTATAGGAGGCAGGTGGAGGGAGGGAATGAGGTGGGAGAAAGGATGAAGAGGGGGGTTGGAGGGAGCAGGGCTCAGGATCAAGTGTGGAGAGAGAAAGGAGAGAGAGAGCCAAAGGGCCAGGAGAATGAATGGAAATCAGTAGCTGGCAATCATGGAAGGGTAGGGGCCATCTCAAGGACTTGCTAGAAACCTGGGATGGGAGAGGCTCCCAGGAGTCTACGGAAATGACTTTAGCTGAGACTCCTAGCAGAGGGAATGAAACCTAAAGCCACCTCCTGTAACCAGGCAGAATCCCCAGTGGAGGGATAAGGACACCAATCTACCCACAAAACTTTCCACCCAAAGTTTGTCCTGTCTACAAGAAATGCAGGGACAAAGATGGAGAAGAGACTAAGGGAATGGTCAACCAAGATCCAACCATGGGCAAGCACTAATCCCTGACTCTATAAATACTCTGTTATGCTTGCTAATAGCATAACTGTCCTCTGAGAGGCTCTACCCAGCAGCTGACTGAAACACATGCAGAGACCCACAGCCAAACATTGGACAGAGCTCAGAGAGTCTTATGGAAGAGTTGAGAACCCCCTGAGGAGATAAAAACACCAGAGTAAGATCAACAGAGTCAACTAACCTGGACCCTTGGAGGGTCTCAGAGACTGAACATGAGACTGAACATGAACATCATGACAATACATGAGCTGGACTTTGGGTCCCCACACATATGTAGCAGTGTTGCAGCTCAGTCTTCATGTAGGGGAACAACAACAGGGAGCTGTCTTCTAAAGTTGTTGCTTGTTTGTGAATCTCATTTCCCAATTGGGCTGCCTTGTCTGGCCTCAGTGGGAGAGGATGTGCCTAGCCCTGAAGAGACTTGATATGCCAGGGTAAAGGAATACCCAGGGGAGCTTTACCCTCTCAGAGGAGAAGGGGACAGAAGAAGGAGAGAGGGACTGTGTAAAAGGGGACTGAGAAAGGGAGCAGTGATTGGCACATAAGATAGATAGATAGATAGATAGATAGATAGATAGATAGATAGATAGATAAGGGGGGAAGAATTCCTACTCTGACACCTGAGGGGAAAAAAATCTTATTAAAGTTTTCTCCAATACTGAGATCTATTATTCCCTACATCTGCTTTCAGAAACCTCTCACTGCCTTAAGTGCATATACATTTTGAAATAGTTATACTTTAACATCAGTTAGTTTTCTATTGCTCTGATAAAACACCATGACCAACTTATAGGGAAGGAGTTTATTTGGGGCTTATGGTTCCAGGGGTTAGAATCCATAATGGCAGAGCAGAGTTACCAGGCAGCAGGAAGCTGCAGCAGTGGTTGGGAGTTCACATCTCAAACCACAAACAGGAAATACACAATACACTCAAAAATTTAAAAAATCAAAGCCTACCCCCAGTGACAGTTAATATTAAGAGTTATTAAATAGTGTGTATGTCCATCATTTTTTGCTTTTGTTGTTTGCTATTACATCTCTATTGATTCAGGGTTCTGTAATTGTTTTTGTTCCTTATTCCTTCTTAGCCTTGTTTGACCATCTCTTCCCTACCTAAGTATTCCTCCTGGATTCCTCTGTAGAACTAGTTTAAGGTCATAAATCCCTTAGATCTGTTGTTGTCAACATAAAGTGTTTCTTTCTACTTCGAGAACATCAAAGAGTTTTGATGGGCACAGAAATCTGTACTGGCAGACTTCAGAACTTACAGAACACTGGTCTAAACCTTTCTGGCTTTCATTATCTCCACTGAAAAACTAGTGTTTGAGTTATCTGACTCTGGATATTTTCTAGTTCCATCCATTTGCCGGCAAAACTCAGGATATCCTTGTTCTAAATAGCTGAGTAGTATTCCACTGTGTAAATGAACCACATTTTCTGCATCTATTCTTCTGTTGTGAGACATCTAGGTTGTTTCCAGCTTCTGGCTATCACAAATAAGGCCGGTATAAACATAGTGGAACATGTGCCCCTGTGGTAAAAATGTGTAGCCCAGGCTGGCCTCGAACTCGTGATCCTTCCTGCCTCTGCCTCCTTTAGCAAATCCTACCAGTGTGCACGTGTTTCAAGAGCAGAATCACAGCCAGTCTGAGGAGCCTGAGAGACATTCACAGGCTTTCAAAGGAGAAGAAGGTGGAGGACAACAAGCCTGCAGACCTCAGAATATCTCTGGACAACTGAAAAAAAAAGCAGGTCTTATGGGAAGATGCTTTTAAAGAGTGGTTTCACGAACCTGGAAAAAGAATGATGGTAGAATGGAGCAGCATGCACACTGGACAAAGGAGCATGTCCTTGCCAGGTAGGGACAGTCTTCAGGATGCTGGGAAGATTGAGCCATCACCAATTTGAAATCAGTGGCCTCAACCTCATCATTGCACAGATGGTGGTTTCTGCACAGGTACTGAATGTGATCTCCAGTCAGTATGCAACTTCACACTGGATCCCTCTGATCAAACCTGCCAGAATTCTTCATGTATTCACTTAGCCAAATGTTCAGAAGCACACTGTCCAAGCATCCTTCAAGTGGGAATGGGCTACTACAACAAGTCTGTTGCAACATAAACTCTCTAAGAGGCAACAACAATCTCTGTAGGCAACCCCACCACCAACAACCTACCACACATTTATTTCTTGTTCCCCACACCGCAAACTCAAATGGGAAACATGGAGAAGAAGAAAAATGTGTCCTCAGCATTCTTCCTTTTAAAACTCTAACACATTCCAGAATTCCGTAATCAAGGCAAATATCAATCCAGAGAAAATTCTATCATTTTCCTCTTTGTGAATTTAGATTTACAAATGTCGCAACAAAATCGTCTTAGTATTCACCTCAAACTTTACTGTGAACAAATAGAGGTCTGGCCACTACTAGACTAAATGCATAAATGCCAAAACCCAATGCCTCTTCAACCCACCTTTTGGCCCACTCTGTAAGGGAGCAAGAGAAAGGGAGGAGTAAGGGTTAGAGTGTGTGTGGTTTTACTGGAGTCTCATGTGAATTACAAACAAAGGTGTTAATAACACATTTAACATATGAAACACCAAACTGAACTATGATTATTCAGTTAAGGCACAAAAATTGCCAATGAATATAAAGCCTTCAATGCTTTAACAAAATACAGGGTAAATCAACTGAAAAATAAGAGAATGGGGCTAGGGATTTTTCTGTAGTTAGGAGCACCAGCTGTTCTCCAGAGAACTGGGGTTCAATTCCCAGAACCCACTTGGCAGCTCACAATTGTCTCAAACGCCAGTTCCTGTGGGTCAGATGCCTTTTTCTGGCCTCTGCAAGCACCTGCGGACATGAGGCAAAACACCCATAAACATAAAAAGAAATAAAAATAAAACACCAGGGAAATATCTGAGTTTTATATCTTACAAATATATTAACCAAATGTAAAATTAAATGGCAGAGTTTTGATAATGATAAAAGAGGAAAAAAAAGCAAAAAAGACTATAGATTATAACACAACATGTATACTAATTGCCAAATTGTATCTATTTGCATTATTTTAAAAGTCCTAAAGGCAGAAGAAAAAATGTTTTTAAGATCTTATCAGCATGACACTGCCAGTCTGTTGTATACAATCATCACGTTAACTTTCTCAAACCCCCTTTCACTCTTAACCTACACCTTACATAACAAATCTTTATAACTGTTAAACTTGCACAAAACTTTTGAAAAATGAGTGACAGAGCCAGAAATGAAAGCCACAATTCCTTACAACAATGAATTTTCCTCAAACAGCAGCACTAGAGGGAGGAGCCAATGGTTTAGTCATCACAAGAGCTGTACCTGCAACTGGCCAATCTCACTCCTTTACAGAAACAAATTTGATTTCTTCAGTCAGACATTGTTATTTTAAATCACAAAAACCAAAGAGTCTGTTCACATGATTGAGCTCTAGGAATGACCTAGAAACTTTGCAGTCTCATAGGCTCACTTTTAGGCTCACAAACTCTCTTTGTAGAAGAAGCTGAACCCAAAACGAAATATAGTAGTGTTTTCTACCACGATATGCTGACTACTTATATTCAAATGATATGAATTTAATTAAAAATATTTTTCTCGGGACAGTAAGATGAGTAAGCAAATTAAGGTACTTGCTATGTCTCCTAACAACCTTAGATTGATCCCCAAGACCCATACAATAAAGAGAGAAAATCAACCTACACAAGCTGTCCTCTGACTTCCACACGTGTCATGGCACATACACACAGACTAAACTTAACTTTTAAAAATAAATACTTTTCTTAAAACAAAAAGGTTTTAAATGATGAGAAAAAATTCATTGTAATCACCACACTACATATTTGAATAATTCTAATTATTGTTAATTTTAGAATGTAGTTCTGATGAACCATATTTTGAAGCTAGTTTAAAACTTACCTTGACTGTTTCCGATTAAAGCAGAAACACAAACCCTGTTTCAACTGTAACTTTTCTTTGACTCTTCATGTATTGCAAAGGCTAAATAATGAACCATGGTCACCAGTAAAATCATAGTTACTTAAAAAATATAAATTCTATCACCTCTTTAATAAATTCTATGAAAATGTACCATTGACTTTCTTAAGATTTTACTAAATAAAAATTAACATAGTATATAACTTGTATTTACTAAAAGACCAGGCTGTTCAGTGAGTTTCCAGAACAAGACTCTGCTTAAAATTCTTACAAAACACAAGATTATTTAAAAATCAGAAAACACCCCTTTCAGTGATATCCCGATCCCACCCAGAATTGTTTATGGTCAGCTATCCATTTCTTTTCTCTAACAAGAATAAATTAGGAGTGTCCTAATTATTTCAGCAGAAAGGGAGCAATTCCCAAATTAAAATCTCTAACTACTAACAGGAGCCAAAGACAATGCAGATAGAACTTTTGGAATTCTGTGTGTGCACCCATGCATGTGTGTGTGCGTGCATGCATACAACCTCTGATTCCTTCCCTAGGACTATGAGTTAAGACAGTTTTCCACTAAATCTTTCACAGGAAATGAGAAAACATGTATTACATCAAATGAAAAAAATTAAAAATTTAGAAATCTAAAAATCAAGAAAGCCTCAAGCATATGTCAATCTTGGAGCAGGGGTTAAAAGAACAATCCTCATTACAGGTACTGAAATAAAAATTACATAATTAAAACAAAAAAAATGAAGTAAGCAAGTCAGATATAGGAAACTTTTTAAAGTATATGACTTCAGATGAGTGACAAGCTACAAGCACACCTTACCTTACACTCCACCACACTCTGATCTGATTCACAAGTCACATAGATTTCATCTACTGCCCGGCGAAGATTGTCAAAAAGAAATGCCCAGTAGCGAGCTCTTAAGTCAATTTTTCTTGGGTGCCTTGTTTTTGTAGGACTTTTATCAAAATGCTTCTCTCCAGTTGTGGATGTTATTTTACATTCTACTGCAGTATTCTGATGAAATAAATGAACCATTAAAAAGGCAAGTAAAAGGCTTCTAGCATTATTATTTTTATAAAGCAATCTTTCAATAAGAATTTTTAAGACATTCTTTTCAGCTTATACCACACTTGAATTCATCAAATAAATGTCTTCCCTAAACGAGGCAGGTTTTTCTTGTAAAAACTCCGGCATGGAGGGGGAAGGAAGTCCCAAAGTTGCACCCTTAGCTGAGAAGTTCATGGCAGTTAAAGGGCAAGTACATGTGTATGCACTTAAGTGCACACATGCCACAGAGCAAGTGTCGAGGCAGAGGACAACTGGTGGGAGACAGCTTTCTTCTTCTGTCATGTGGGTTTTCAAGATCAAAGTCAAACTGTCAGGCTTGTTAGCAAGCATTTTAGCCACTGAGTCATCTCAGCAACCCAGCTGATCTCTTTTTGTGAGGATACTATTCCTATGATATTGCCATGATACTTTCTGCCAGGCTGAAAAGGCAAAAAGATTCTCACCAGATGATTTCTCAGCCTCCAGAACTTAAAAATAAATAAAATAGCCATCTAAATGGCTACTGCTTTTAAATTATTCATTTTGTGGAAATTTGTTACAGTAGCACAACACAGACTAAAACAATGGTTAACACTTGATCTTTGTATATCTGAAACTGACTTGAATTCATTTCTGTAATGGACTAACTATCTAACTAAGTAGAGCACGTCAGCAGAAGAGCTCTGTGGGTTTGCTGACCTTATAACTCTTAGATACTGCTCCAGTGTCTTTCTGTGGATACAAAGACTGCTAGTAACCTGTAATCCTCTGGTGTTACTTTTGTTAAGTTTAAAGATTTTCTTTTACCCTGATGTTCTGAAGTCCCTGTGGAACAGATCTAAGTATAAATCTACTTTTACTTAAGCTGCTCAGCTCCAGTTTACATTCTCAAGCCCCTTAGAGCATACAAGTGAAACCCTCTCAATGCGCCATTTGCTTTCTCCTTTGGAAGCCTGAGAAGACATGGACTAGAAATTCCATCTCAGGTTTTCTTCACCCCCGCCCCATGTCTTCAGTCCTCTCCTACTCTAAATCAACCTCAGAGAACTCTCCAGTTCATAAGTTCTTTCACTAATCTCCTTCCAATATGCCATTTATTTTAGTAATTGTAGTTTTCTAAAATTTCACTGATATATCTATAAGTGTGAAGTTAATAGTTAACTTTACTTCATAACTTATCAAATTTCCTGTATGGTCACTCGTTCCCTTCAGAACCTTAAACTCATTTATTTGAAAACTCTTTTTAGAATAATTTATCTTTTACTTTTCATTACCTGAGTAGTATATCTCATTTGTATAAAATATTGATTTATTTTATAGCATTTTCTTCATACGCTTTGATATTTTATCTGGCAAACTTACTTTGAGTTTCATATCTTTCACTTTCTCACTTTGCTCACCTCTAGATATCATGAATCTAGCACACTCTAGATCTGGGGTCTTGTACCAGAGCTTACAGCTCTTTCTCTTAAGGAGTATGGCACACTGAGTCTTCAGAGGGTGACTCCCGAAAACAGTCTCCACTGATGTTAGGCATCAGCTGTAATCAGCTACACCCCCAACTGCAGATCTTATCTGACTTACCTTTTTCTGTTTAATAATGCACAGTCCTGGAGTTCAGGCCTAAGTTTTCAAATCAGACCATAAATTTGTTTCTCACCACAAATGGCATCCAGCTTTGTCTCATTGGAACTCACCTTCTAGATGCTTTGACTTTTTACTTTGTATCCTCAACTCCACTTACTTCTAAACAGAAAGTTTTGTTTCCTTTCTATCTGTATTTATCTTATTTTTTAAATATTCTTTATTCATATCTAGAAGCAATGTCATTGATGCTTCTGTAAGGTTGCCTCTTTATGAACTGACAATGATAGCATGATTTAAACTCCATTTTTATTATACTAAGTTTTTGGTTTATATAAACATATCTAATAATATCAACTTAAAATAGCAAGTATAAAAAGAAAAGGCTATGGAAAAACTATAATTATCCTGATCATTTTTAAAATAAGATGTAAGGCTGGATTCTATACATCTTTAGTGACTCTATTTGGAAACTTTTAGACTTACTATATTGTGATTTCTACAAACGAAAATCATTATTACTTAAAGAAAGAATATCATAAATTCTTAAATATGAAATGGATGGCAGAGAGGCTGAGATTATAAACTGAAAATACAGCACTATGGACTCAAACACTGGCTGGCTATTGTTTGCTGGACTGTTATGCAGCCTCTCTGAGCTTGTTTCTCTTTATACAGCAACATCATTTTCTTGTTGCTGACATTGTTGGAGGTTACACACATGTATCTGTATGTTTGCTCCTATGTACACAGAGAGAGGCCAAAGTAGGAGCACAGGTGCCTTTCTCTACTACTATTTATCTTATTCCTTTTAAGACAAGACATCTCAATAAGACTGATATATTAATTCTTAGTACATGGTAATCAATTAGGACGAGCCATATAGTGAATACAGAATCCATAGTTTTAAATTTAAGAATGTTACCCTAAAGTTTTATAGAAGTAAGATATACAATATTCAAATCCTGAAATTTAAATTTGTATAATGGATATTATTCTCAGGAAATGAATTAAAACAAATTAGTAAATATATATATATATGCTGTACCTGTTTAGTGGTTTTATGAGTGCCTTGAATTGTCCTCTTAGATTTTCCACCAGTTTGACATTTCGGTTTTCCTTCAAGACATAAAAAGTAAATAGACATAGAAATCAAAAGAGACAACATGTAACTAAACTTTAGATAATATATAACATACAACTAAACAATACAATGCATTCAAGTATCCCTCGTACATAATTTCTATCTGAAAGCTACAGAACAGTGTAATTTTATTCATTGTCAATGAATATGAACTAATGATGAAGGGTTTTTTAAAATCTCATTTTTTTTTTTAAATCTATGTTCTCAAGTGACAGAGAATGCTTTATTCAAAAGATTTCTCAGAGAGGACTCTTCAGCCCCATAAGTAATTTTCTTTTTAAGCAAGACTTTAACCACAAGCATTCTATTACTAAGATATAACAACAGCCTAGTGCATTCTTAGTTTGCTTGACACATCCTATCATGTAAGGTTGGTCTCAAAGAAAGAGAAAAGGATGTCTGAAGGAACCAGGGGCACCAAGAATCTCCACTAGTTAAACCTAAGACAATCTGAGCACCAAGTTAGAGTCAGAGATTATACTCCATTAAATAAGAAGTCATGAATCTACACAAATTTAAATCTATAAATACATATATGTTTTAAATGAAAGGGAAAATGGAGCACTATTCCTTATATTAGAAGGCTAAATGATAAGCACAGAAAAAAATTATAAACTTAATAAGTCACCATTTCAACTACCAGAGTAACAGCTTAATAATTTCATTATTTCTTAAAACAGCAAATGAACAATAACACTTCTTAAACAATTTTGTACAAAATCAATTTATTACAATGCCAATTTGCTGGAGAATTCTAAATGTGAACATTCAGTTTAAATATACTTACTTTCTCAAACTAAATATATGCTTACACATTTTGGTTTGTTTCATTTTGTTTAAATAGGGCCTTGTTATATTGCCAAGGCTAGCCCTGAGTTCCTAAGGATAATCCTTTTGCCTCCAATCTTCTATACCACTGGGACTTGCATCAGCACACCCACCTGTCCTCCCAATTTACATTAAAGGAAAATCTAACTTGTAAAATGCATACCATCATCATCTTTGCTTTCTAGTGGAACACTCCAAGCTATCAAGTTTCTTGCGGTACGACCCTCCTCAGCAACAATTCTTCTCACTTTGTCATGACTATTGGAGCGCTGGAAGGAAGCCTAGATGTATTAAAATAAGAATATTTATGAGACTATTAGGTATCAATCACCATTTAGCATATATTTCTTATTCATTATTCTTCATACGTACTCAGAAAGCAAATACTTAAAATCTAATTTGAGGGATTTGGGAGATGACTCACTTGAATAAAGTACTTGTTGCACAAGCATAAAAAAATGAGTTCAAGTCTCCAAAATCCATGTAAAAGCTGAGTGAGGTGGAGCACAAAAACAATCCCAGTACAGGAAGAGGGGAGACCGGCCAACCAGTTGGGTCAAAATAGGAAGTTCCAAGTTTAGTAAGAAACTCTATCTCAAAAGATAAGGTGGGGGCAAGGAGATGGCTCAGTGGTAAATACTCCAGGCAACAAGTCTGAAAACATGAGTACAATCCCCATTACCCCTATAGTAAAAAGAAATTAGTAGAACCAACTTCCATAGTTGTCATCTAACATTCACAAAAGTGCTATGGCACTTATATGCATGTGTGCATGGGCAAACACACAAATAAATACATAATACATTTAAATTAAAAGAAGAAAAGGCTTGGGTGGTGGCTAAATGTATAAAGTGCTTACTAACACCAAGAAAGAACAACAATTTTTTAAAGACAATAGCATATCATATTTTTATGTTCCCTGAAAAAATCTTATTGAGAAAATTTGTCAGCTATATGGGGTAAAGGGAATAAACATGCCAGGTAAATCTATAAATATGAGGAACTCAATTTAGATCACTAGAACCCAGGTGAAAAAATAAAAACAAAAACAAAAATAGGTATGCCAACATATGGCAGAACCCTAGCACTGGAAGTAGAAACAGGGAGATCCCAAGGGCTCCTGGCCAACAGGCAAGCTTCAGGTTCAGTGAAAAACACTATCTCAAAAAACAAGGTGGAAAACAAGAGCATGACACCTACACACACACACACACACACACACACACACACACACACACACATCAACACATTTACAAACATGCTTATTTCTAAACATTCACCATAATAATAATGTAAAGAAAGAAAAGAAGACATCCAATGACAAATTCTGGCCTCCACAACATGCACACACAAACCAATCTGAAATTTGGAATGTGGTTCATTAAATATCAAGTCTGTTTTCAGGTTTAAGAACCCTAAAATTAAAACTTTAAATTACATCAAAAACTACTACAGTCTGGAGTTCAAACAGCTGTACCAAGCAGAACTGCCACTGTGCACCTATGCCAGGGCCACATCTTACATATAACAAGTCTACTAGGTGGCGTAACAATCAAAATCCAAACAAAAGAAACAAAAAGAAACAAAAGAGAACGACGAATAGGGAATGTACATGAGACACTAAAGGTAAAATCTTTTGCAGTTTGACCTTAAAGGAAAAAGAAAATGGGATTTTTAAGATAGGATGTTTTTATGCTCCTGGGAAGAATCTGGTAGAGAGAAAATGTGTTGCATAAGGGTAAGGGAATAGACATGCTTGCTGAATCAATGAGTGACAAAAATAGTTTCAGTACACAAATGAGTGAACTAACTGCTACTAAAACATCCAAACGACTGAAAAAAAGATCCTAACTATCTGAACACTCTGCTCATATACTAATCCATACCTTTCCTCCAGAGCTCTCAATCTTCTACTTAATGTATTACATCCCTTATTCTTCTGGCCTTAGCCTAAAAATCCCAGAGGCATCTACCTAACTTTTTGAAGCTTTCAAGGGAATTTGTTATACTATGCTCTTTAGATTTGCAAAATTCTCAAATCTCTTATTCACTTACTCTCATGCCTCCCAATGATATGACACTGTAAAACACTATCACTTGGATTACCTAAACATAGTTTTAAACAAAAGTATCACTATTACCTCTAAGCCAAATGAACAAGTTTAAATAGATGCTTTACTTTCAGCTTTTTCGGATAATTCTCTTATTCTCCCGTAGAAAATCTTACATGAATAAGACATCAGGGCATAAATTTCACTATTCCTACAGAATATTCTAACTTGAGTGCTCATAAAGAAACGAGCTTTCAAAGCAGATGAGCTCACAGTCTCAAGACTGCAGTAATACTAAACTTGAGACTTCAGACTGAATGCTCCTTTCTCCTATGAAGAACAGCATTAGTTCTTTTATACTTAATACAGAAAGACATAGTCAGAAAAAAAGCCACCAACTTGAAACTTTGTTTTTACTCTTTATTCTAATACTTAACATGTAAAAATATTACTATTCATCTTATATTTGCCTGGGACACTATTCAGTTTATATTACATATGTTTTCTGTAACATGCTAAATGGGCTCCTTTCAGTAAAAACTCAAAATCTGATCATTTCTAACAACTTAATTCCTTTTGTGTGTTTGTTTTGTTTTGTTTTGTTTTTCGAGACAGGGTTTCTCTGTGTAGCCCTGACTGTCCTGGAACTCACTTTGTAGACCAGGCTGGCCTCGAACTCAGAAATCCGCCTGCCTCTGCCTCCCGAGTGCTGGGATTAAAGGCGTGCACCACCACGCTCGGGCTAACTTAATTCTTATAAACATGTCAGTAACATAAATATTTTAATCATCTTACTATAAGCACCAAGGTTTGAAATGCAGTCAGTGAGTCTCAGATACTTTGCTATTTCAACAGCATTCTTACTCAGGCTCAGAGACCAACAAAATTTTTACTCAAAGTTAAAGTGTGCCACCTAGTGTTACATGGAGATTTTACAGTCTTGTTCAAATATTTAATGTTTCAAATAAAAGCAATAAACATCAGCAATAGGTTATACTCAAATCCTGCCTGATACACTCTAAGAAATCAAATATTCAAAACACTGACCACAGTCTACATAGTTCTGGGACTTACTCCTATCTTCAAATCTACCAAAGGAGGGACTTAGGCAAGACTGCATTCCCTCTTCCTAAGTGCTCCATTTGAGTGGTTTAAGCTGTATAGAGGTGCTTGAAAATACTGGGTAGTAAAAGTGTAACGGATGAGAACATGTTTGCTTCTGTTCTTAGGACCCCTATATCAGTGGCCATCCTGAATTAAACCAGCCCCAAAAGATAGCTTTCAACTGTTTTCCTACCCCACATCCCCCAAGTGTCAGACCAGACCAAGGCAGCAGCAGTTCCTCAAACAGCAGTAAGACTGAAGCTAAAAGTGACAAACAGATGGCAGGGAGTAGGAAAAGAGAAGCAAACAACAAGCAAGAAAAAAAACCTAAAGTTGGTTTTTAAAACAGCTCCATCATAGCAGCTAGCGAGACAGCTCAGTGGGTAAAAGCACTTGCTGCCAAGCCCAATGACCCACGTGACGTGACAGAGGAGAGAATCAACTCCTGGAGCCTGCTCTCTGATCTCCTCACAAACACACTATGGCACATGTGGACACAGATAAACAAAGAAACACATAAATATGATAAAAAGAGATGTATTTACCATCATTCTTTAATTCTCTTCCGAGGCAAGATCATTTACCACATAATCCCATAGGTTATAATTCCTACAATTAAAAAAATTTTGTACACACACATATATATATATGTATATATACTTAGTCATAGCTTTAATATCAAATCATAATATAATCATTAAAAGGTAAAAATCCCTCACCTTCCAAGTTCCTCATTACTTTAAATACAAAAAAAAAAAATGAATAAAACTACATTTTTTTTGTCTACTAGGATATATAAGATACAACAGGCTTTAAATACTTCACACTGAATAGTACCTTAATCTCCAAAATATAAAAACAAAATAGGAAAAGAACAATACTAATTACAGGACAAGCAGAGTATATCCTAATTCAGAGACATCAAGCTTCTTTTTATTATAACTCTAAACACAAAATGCCACATTCACATTTTATATGCTTGGTTGAAAGTTTATTTTTTATTTAATGTATATAAGAGTGTGCCTAATGATTGTGCAAAGCATATCTGTGGTAAAGGCCAGAAGAAGGCTTCATACTCCCCTGAAACTAGAATTACAGGGGGTTATAAGCCACCTGTAGCTACTAGGAACCAAACCTGGAGTAACGGGTATTCTTAATGCTGAGCTGCTCTCTAGCCTCACATTTTATATCTTGACCCAATTCATACTGTTTAACTAAAGAAAAAGGTCATGAATATTTATCCCTATTGTAAGAAATCCAATCTTGTCTTCTCTATTCTATTTCATTTTTAAATAATTCTCACTCAACTTAATAAAGAAAATAATGTGTACCCTTTCCTTAAGAATTTCCATTAAATGGAGGCTGAAGAGATAGTCCAATTGTTATAGGAACTTGTAGCTCTTCCAGAGGTCATAGGTTCTGGTCCATTCATAATTTCAGCTCCAGTAACTCTAACTCTCTTCTGACTTCCATGGACATCAGGCACACTCATGGTACATACATAAACATGTAGATCAAACTCATTAATATAAAATAAAAATAAATCTTTAAAAAAGAACTTCCATAAATTGAACCTTTATCTAGATATTTTAATCACTTTAATGTAAGTATTCACACATAACAGACCTTACCTTTCAGGAAATCTATTTAATGTAGTCAAATTTTCACTAAAAAAAAAAGAAAGCAAAGCAGAGACACAGAACTCTGTGTCTGTGTGTGTGTGCATGTGTGTGTACACCTAACACTGTAACAGGTACCACTGAACAAAAGAAAGTAGCAATAAAACCAAACATTTGAAGAACCTAGGTCATTTAGTCTTAATCAAGTAAATATGCTCCTTTAAAATACATCCCAGGCTGGGGGTATGGCAAAAGGGGAGAGTACTTGCCTAGTGTGCTTGGGACACTGGACTCAGGTGCCTGCACTATAACAAATATACTTTTAAAGCAGCACCTCAAATGCAAACATATGCTCGCGTGCACACACACACTCACACAACTTAAACACAAATGCTCATAATAGCATTGTTAACCAATAATCAAAACGTCATACATACCTATCAGCTAAATATTAAACACAATGTGATATAACCAAACAATATAATAAATTATTTGGCTGTAAAGGGGAATTAAGTTCCCATGTTTCATCACAGATGAACTTTTGAAAATACTATACACTGTGAAAAATTATAAAAGATCACATATATGATTTCATTTATATGAAATGTCCAGAATAATTAAATCCATGTAGTTAAAAGGTAGAGGAATAAAGAGAAAATGGAAGTTACCTTAAATGAGAACAGGTTATCTTTCAAGATGGTCACAATCTCCCAAAATCCACGGTGGTATAGAAACACAGATCTGTGAAAACATTATACATGAGTTTTAAGTATGTGTATGACACGGTACATGATTTGAGCATGGGTAAACTGCTGTATTTTTTTAGTGTATTGACGGTGTTCACAAATCTACAACTCCACTCCATCTTACTCAGTGAAACACAGTCTTCGCAGTCACCTATCCCATCCCAGTTTTCTCCCATTCTTTACAGCTCCTTCCCAGTATCCATTCCATCTCAGCCACACTGGCCTCTTTATGTTTCTTAGGACAGGAGCCTCAGAGGTTTATGCCTGGGCCCCTCTCTGTCTTTGCCAACTGTGACTCTCTCAATGAGCCCTATTTAAAATTGCAATCCTCCAAACAAAAAAGGGCTGTGGAGTTCATCGCCACCAGATTAGCCTATAAGAAATGAAAGTGTGATAACCACATGAAAAATAAAACAACCATAGTGATGGTATAAAATAACTTTTAACTCTAACAAGAAAGCTAAAATACAAACAAACATTACAAATAACTGAAGCTGAGTGAGTGTAATTCCAGACCCTCGGGAGACTGAGAAAGAAGGATCACTTGAGGCCAGGAGTTCAGTACTAGTCTTGACAATAGAGCAAACTTTGTCTCAAAAAAATAAATAAATGAACCCTACCAACTCCAACAATTTATTAAGAGATACACAATATATGGAAGATGTAATCTGTGACATTATTAACATATATGGTAATGCAATTTTATTTTTGTGTTTATTGCTTTTGCCTGGTGAGTTTTTTTTATTTTCCTTACTGTTGTTGTTTGTTTGTGGGGCTTTGGGGGGACAGGAGGAGGGAAGGTTGAGACAGGATCTCTCTATGCAAAGCTGACCTTGAACTCATAAAGATTGAACTTCCTCTGTCTCCCAACTGATGGGATTAAAAGCATGCTACACCAAGCCTGGATGTTTTTTGCTTTCTTAAAAGGTCTTGCTATTTTACCAAAGCTAGCCTCTAATATGTAATCCTCCTGCCCTGGCTCCCTGAATGCTGAAATTAGAGGCATAAGCGAATTGACGTTAAATTTGTAGCAACACTATAGATTTTATAACACTCTAAAACTACAGCATGTTATGTGTAAGTCTATAGTAACCACAAATAAAAACCTATAGTAGATACACAATAGAAAGAAACAAAATAAAAAATTCAAAACTTATCATTACTTAAAAAAAATCACAAAGGAAAATATCAAGAAAGAATCTTAAAGTGATAAAACTACAAATCAGAACATAATTATAATGTATGGGCCTATATCATTAACTGTAAATGGATTTCATTCCCCAATCAAAAGATAAGAATAGCTAAATCAATTTTTTAAAAAATCATAAACACTCTCAAACACTGAGGCTATGGTGCGCTCACAAAAAGGTACCTATCATGACTACCCTCTGAAAGACTCAACAAGCAGCTGAAAGAGTCAGATGTAGATGTTTGCATCCAACCAATGGACAGAAGCAGCTGACCCCTGTTGTTGAATTAGGGAAGGCTGAAAGAAGCTGAGGAGAAGGGTGATCCTGTATGAGGACCAGAAGTCTTAATTAATCTGGACCCCCAAGATCTCTCAAACACTGGACCACCAAACAAACAGCATACACCAGCTGATATGAGGTCTCCACATAAAGTAGAGACTTCTGGGTTTGTGTTCATTCTGAGATGATGCACCTAACCCTCAAGAGACTGGAGGCCACAGGGAGTTTAAAGGTTGGGTGGGGTGGGGAGGAAGTGTGGGATATAGAGCAGTCCGAGGGTTGATGGGGGGTGGGGGATGGACTATGGAGTGTAAAAACTAAATTAAAAATAACATTAAATTAAAAAGGAAAGAAAATAGGCTGAAAAAGTGAAAGAGTTAAAAAAGATATTCCATGTAAACAACATCCTTAAAGAAAGCATAGGTATTTTACCAGATAAAACAGATTTTAAGTCAAAAACTTCCACAAAAAGTCATGAAGTGATAATAAAAAAGTAAATTCATCAAGAAAATATAATGATCATAAATATATCCCAAACTGAGATTAACTAACAAAACAGGACAAATGTTAAAACAATTGAAGGGAAATTATAGAGAACTAATACTAGTGACTTCAATCTTCCACATTTAAAATGATTCCATTTACTTATTTACTGGGGACATGCATGCGTGCCACAGCAATTCTCTCCATCCACCATGAGAGAGGGGGCTTCCCCGTCTGAGCCAGCCCATCAGCCCAATACCCTACTTTAAACAAAGGATAGATCATCTGGGCATACTATCATTAAGGAAAAAAATACTACAGCTCAAATGAACCTATCAAACATATTTAGAATATTATACTCAACAGCAGAGTACACACTATTTTTAATCACAAATGGAACATTTTCTAGGATAGATTATATGCTAAACTACAAAACAAGTGTTAATAAATTCAAGGTTTTAAGTAGTAATAATTTCTTTCTGACCATAGATGTTATGAAACTATTATAAAAGTCAATGATGAGAAAAAATTTAAATTCAGAAATATGTGAAAACTGAGCAAAATATTCCCCAACAACATATTCCCCCAATAACATATAGGTTAAAGAAATTAAAGGAGAGCTGGGCAGTGGTGGTATGTGCCTTTAATCCCAGCACTTGGGAGGCAGAGGCAGGTGGTTTTCTGAGTTTGAGGCCAGCCTGGTCTACAGAGTGAGTTCCAGGACAGCCAGGGCTATACAGAGAAGCCCTGTCTCAAAACACCCCATTCCCCCCCCCCCAAAAAAAAAGAAAAAAAGAAAGAAAATAAGTCAAAGGAGAAATAATGAAATACCATGGAAAAAACTAAAATGGAAATATAAATAGCAGAGCATACATATAAGAACACAGTCCAAGAATGGAGTCATGTGAGAATTCTTTTTTGTTTTTTGTTTTTGTTTTTTGTTTTTTGTTTTGTTTGTTTGTTTGTTTGTGGTTTTTCAAGACAGGGTTTCTCTGTATAGCCTTGGCTGTCCTGGAACTCACTTTGTAGACCAGGCTGGCCTCGAACTCAGAAATCCGCCTGCCTCTGCCTCCCAAGTGCTGGGATTAAAGGCATGTGCCACCACACCCGGCCAAGAATTCTGAGTGTTTGTTAGAAACTGCAGGAAGAATAGCTAAGATCAAAAACTCAGGTGACAGTAGATGCTGGCCCTTGTGGAGAAAGAGGAACACTTCTCCATTGCTGGTGGGATTGCAAGCTGGTACAACCACTCTGGAAATCAGTTTGGCGGTTCCTCAGAAAATTGGACATAGTACTACCAGAAAATCCAGCAATACCTCTTCTGGGCATATACCCAGAAGCTGTTCCAACTGGTAAGAAGGACACATGCTCCACTATGTTCATAGCAGCCTTATTTATAATAGCCAGAAGCTGTAAAGAACCCAGATGTCCCTCAACAGAGGAATGGATACAGAAAATGTGGTACATTTACACAATGGAGTACTACTCAGCTATTAAAATAACAATGAATTTATGAAATTCTTAGGCAAATGGATGGATCTGGAGGATATCATCCTGAGTGAGGTAACCCAATCACAAAAGAACACACATGATATGCACTCACTGATAAGTGGATATTAGCCCAGAAACTTAGAATACCTAAGATACAATTTGCAAAACACATGAAACTCAATAGGAAGACCAAATGTGGATACTTCATTCCTTCCTAGAATGGGGAACAAAATACCCATGGAAGTAGTTACAGAGACAAAGTTCAGAGCTGAGGCGGAAGGAAGGATAATCCAGGGACTGCCCTACCCAGGGATCCATCCCATAAACAACCACCAAATGCAGACACTATTGCATATGCCTGCAAGATTTTGCTGACAGGACCCTGATATAGCTGTCTCTTGTGAGGCTATGCCAGTGCCTGGCAAATATAGAAGTGGGTGCTCACAGTCAGCTATTGGATGGAACACAGGGCCCCAAATGAAGGAGCTAGAGAAAGTACCCAAGGAGTTGAAGGGGTCTGCAACCCTCTAGGAGGAACAACAATATGAACTAACCAGTATTCCCAGAGCTGTCTCTAGCTGCATATGTAGCAGAAGATGGCCTAGTCAACTATCAGTGAGAGAAGAGGCCCTTGGTCTTGGGAAGATTCTAGACCCCAGTATAGGGGAAGGCCAGGGCCAGGAAGTGGGAGTGGGTGGGTTGGGGAGCAGGGGGACGGGGGAGGGTATAGGGGATTTTTGGAGAGGGAACTAGGAAAGGGGATAGCATTTGAAATGTAAATAAAGAAAACATCTAATAAAAAATTAATCTTAAAAAAAAAGAAACTGCAGGAAAACAAGAGTCTTGTGACTCAGTTTCTACAAAAGCACTAAATCACTCTTAGAACATGCTTTCGTGCCTCTTTCAGGTGTAGGAGACATGAGTGAGTTGACTTCAGATTACTCATTACACTGGCTATGGTTATTTGTTCATATGCCTCTACGGGAAAACATGGTTTTGCCTTGTGTAACTTGTCCACCACATGCAGCTTGCCCTGTAGTTGCACACTTTACTCATATGTGCATGTGTACTCATGTGATTCCTCTTAACCCAGAGAATAACTGTCTGATGCTCTGAATAAAGTTGACTACTACATAAGACTTTAGTTCCCCTCACTATCAGTTCCATTCTCCCAAGTCCCACCATCTCTAGAGCAAGTAACACATAGGAACATGGCAAAAGCATTTCTAAAAGGAAATTTTAAAACAATGAGTGGAAAATTTAAAAGGGAGAGGGATAGAAAGAGGGAGAGGGATAAGACGAAGACGAAGAAACAACATCAAAAAGAAAACTAAAAATCAAAACAGAACTAATTTTTAACAAGTCCAGAAAACAGGTAAGATCAATTAATTTAAAAGTCAGTGTTTCAAAAGAAAGAGAAAAATGTCTGATTAGACTAAGAAACTTGGCAGGAAACTGGAGACAGAAACTGAAGCAGAAGCCATGGAAGAATATCACTTACTGGCTTCCCATGGCTTGTTCAGCTTGTTTTCTTATACCACCTAGGACCACCTGCTGAGGGGTAGCACCACCACCCAGTGGACTGGGCCCTCTCTCATCAACCATTAATCAAGAAAATACCTCCTCATGCGGGTCCCCTAATAACTGGATTGTCTCTGACTGTTACCTGCCTTTGGTTCCCTTTCCCCTAGGTGGGCTGCCTTGTCTGGCCTCAGTGGGAGAGGATGCCCCTAGTCCTGCTGCTACTTGATGTGCCAGGGCAGGTTGGTACCCATGGGAAGTATGGGAGGAGGAGGGTTGTGAGTGGGACTGGGAGGAGAAGGGAGGGGGCTGCAATCTGGATGTAAAGTGAATAATGTTAGATAGATAGATAGATAGATAGATAGATAGATAGATAGATAGATAGATAGATAGATAGATGGATGGATAGATGGATAGATGGATAGATGGATAGATGGATAGATGGATAGATGGATAGATGGATAGATGGATAGATGGATAGATGGATAGATGGATAGATGGATAGATGGATAGATGGATAGATAGATGGATGGAAAGAAAATACCCCCACAGACTTGCCATTAGGCAATCTGATGAAGGTATTTTCTCAATCGAGTTTCCTCTAGCCCAGTGGTCCTCAACCCTCCTAATGCTGCAACCCTTTAATACAATTTCTCATATTGTGGTGACTCCCCACCATAAAATCATTTTCACTGCTACTTCATAATTGTAATTTTGCCATTATGAATCTTAATTTAAGTACTTTTGAAGGCAGAGGTTTGCCAAAGGTGAAGAATCACTGCTCTAGCCAGATATGTCTAGGTTTGTGTCTAGTTGACAAAAAAACAAAAAACAAACAAACAAACAAAAACCAATCAGGAGAGAATCTATATATAAATTCTCAAGATTATACCAAAGCCTATCTAGATTAATTGAGAAAAGTTTCAGGGGCTGAAGCAATGGCTCATAAAGTAAGAGCAATAAACTGTTCTTCTAGAGGTAGAAAAACATTACAACAGATCTCACAGTAAATACAGAAGACCACTGGGCAATTCTATGAATAGCCTAGAATACCTATAGGAGTGAATAAATTAACAGACACTTAAAACCTGCCAGAACAGAATTATAAAAACACAGAAAACCTGAACAGATAAATAATAAGTGATAAGATTGAATTAAAAGCCTCACAACAAAGAAAAGCCCAGGACCAGATGGTTTTACTGCTTAATTTTTACCAAATTTTAAAGATGACTGCTATGAATTATCAAACTATTCTAAAAATTTGGAAGAGAACCATTCCAACCTCAGTCTATATTATTAATATTACACTGATGACAAAGCCAAACATATGGAAGGGAAAGATGGAGGAGGCTACAAGCCAATACACTTGATGAATATAGATGCAAGAACTCTAAGGACTACTGAACCCAAACAACCCATCAAGAAAATTATACTCTAGCATCAAATGGTATTTATCTCAAAGACTCTAAGAGAAAAAAGAAGTCATTTACGCCATTATTTGGAACATAAATCAGCAGAACCTTTATGGAAAACAGTACAGGGGTTCCTTAAAATAGTTTTCAAAAATACTATATGACAACAACCACCACAACTGGTAAATACTTAAAGGAAATAAAATAATAATATCAAAGTTATAGCTGCATTACACTGAAAAGTGTATACTTTTTAGCATTAATCACAATCCAAGATAATCAACCTACGTGCCTGTCAATGAATGATACATAAGGAAAATGTGCTATTTGTAAGAGGGTATGGTATAGTAATCAACCTTTAAAAAAGAAAATCTTGTCATTTTCAACAACACAGGTGAATCTTGAGGATATTATGCGAAGAAAAATAAGCCAAGCACATAAAATAAATATTGTGTGATTTTATTTGTGAAATATAAAATAACTGATCTCATAGAATCAGAGAGAAGAATTGTAATAGCCAGGAACTAGAAGACTAGAGCGAGAAGTAGGAAGATACAGATTAAATGACACAAAATTCTAGAGGTTTATTGTACAGAATAGACACTATGGTTAATAGTAATACTTGAAAACTTCTAAAGAGTTTAGTTCTTAAATATTCTGTGATGGTTAGCTTTAATTGTCAACCAGAATTGTCAATCTAGAATCGCAAGGAAGACAGTTTTGGTGAGGGATTGCCCATACTGTGTTGGACTGTAGTAGACACATCTGTGCAGAATTGTCTGAATTATGTGATGTGGGATGACCCAACCCACTGTGGGTAGCACATTTCCCTTGGCACTTGTTGCCAATTCAAATATCAATCAACAGAATAATAATCAAATTGTAGTATGTTCATGTAACAGAATACTATTCACCAACAGAAAGGAATGAACTACTTATATACATAACACATAACACAGGAATACAAGACATTACACCCACAGGAAGAAATGACAAACAAGAAAATAGTCAATGATTCCATTCATATAAAGCTACATATAAGGCAAAAGTAAACCTAGCTTTAAAAAAAAAAAAAGGTGACTATTATAAATAAGGCTGCTATAAGCATAGTGGAGAATGTGTCCCTGTTATATGTTGGAGTATCTTTTGGGTATATGCCCAGAGCACGTGTCCTTGTTATATGTTGGAGAATCATTTGGGTATATGCTCAGGTAGAACTATTTCCAATTTTCTGAGGAACCACCAGATTGATTTCCCAAGTGGTTTTACCAGCTTTCAGTCCCACCAACAATGGAGGAGTGTTCCTCTTTCTCCACATACTTACCAGCATCTGGTATTACCTGCATTTTTGATCTTAGCCATTCTGACTAATATGAGGTGGAATCTCACGGTTATTTTGATTTTCATTTTCCTGATGACTAAGAATGTTGAACATTTCTTTAAGGGCTTCTCAGCCATTCAAGATTCCTTGGTTGAGAAGTCTTTGTTTAGCTCTGTACTCCATTTTTAATAGGATTATTTGGTTCTCTGGAGTCTAACTTCTTGAGTTCTTTGTATATTTTGGATATTAGCCCTCTACCGGAGGTAGGGTTGGTAAAGATCTAATGTGTAGCAGGATTTCCCCTGTCCAATACTTTATAAATTACAAAATGGTAATAGTTGTGCTCAATTTATATTTTTGAGAGAAAAGTTCTTTTTTTTTAATATTTACTTAAACAGAAAGAATGATATGTGGCAGGATTTTCCCTATCCAACTGCATTAAAATAGTAGGGCAGCAGGAGGCCTGTGATTGGACAGGGAAAAGGGAGAGTTGCAGAGACAGAGAGCTACTCAAAGGAGGGAGAAGACAAGATGGAGGCAGACAGGAAGAAGATCCTGATCCCACGTGGTTTTAAATAGCCACAGGTAGTTATGGTTGCATAAAGGCTAAAATAATTGGGATGATTTGTCTAATCTAGGTGGGCAGCTTTTATCATTATCAGTTGGTTCTGAAATTATTGGCATCTTGTGAATTGAGAATTTATTGATATTTATAAATATGACTTGTTAATTATAAGCTTCTAGAGTTCTGTTTCTACAGGGTTGCTAGGTATTGTGGCAGTTGAATGGGGGTGGGGGGTGGATGGTCGTTGCATGGGGCTGGTATGGCAGTGAAGGAAGCTCCAGCCCCTCTAGAGAGTTGGTGGTCAGAGAGTAGCTGAATGGAGCGCAGGAACATGGCAGTTCATTTTTAGTATTTCCCACAACACTATTCCAGTAGATAGACATGGGCCCCAGTTGAGAGATGGTGCCACCCACCCAGCTCAAAAATTTTAACCCAGAAATGTTCTTGTCCAAAGGAAAGACAGGGACAAAAAATGGAACAGAGACTGAAGGGAAGACCACCCAGAGACAGCCCCACTTAGAGATCCATCCCATCTGCAAACACCAAACCCTCACACTACTGCTGATGCCAAGAAGTGCTTGCTGACAGGAACCTGGTATGGCTGTTCTCTGAGTGCTTCTACCAGCACCTCACCAAACAGATGCATAAACTCACAGCCAACCATCAGACTGGACTCAGGAACCCCAATGGAAGAGGAAGGGGAAGGACCAAAGGAGATGAAGAGGACTGCAACCCCATTGGAAGAACAATGTTAACTAAGTGGACCACCCAGAGCTCTTAAAGACTAAACCATTAACCAAGAAGTATACATGGAGGGATCCATAACTCCAGATACATGTGTAGCAGAGGATGGCCTTATCTGACATCAATGAGAGGGGAGTCCCTTGATCCTGTGGAAGTTTGATGGCGGAAGTGGGTGAGTGGGTGGAGAAGCACGCTCATAAAGGCAAAGAGTAGAGGGGAGAGGGCAGATGGGATGGGGGGGGGATTGTGGAAGGGTAACAGGGAAGGTAGGTATCATTTGGAATGTAAACAAATAAATGATAATAAATATTAAATAAATAAATTAATTAATTAAAAGGTGAACTGCTTGGAGGGATTGAGATGGGACACAAACCTCCTGGAGGATAGAAATATTCAACAAATGGGCTGAGAGATAGCTTAATGTTTAAGAGCATGCTTTACCCTTCCAGAGGACCCAGGTTCAATTGCCAGCACCCACAAACAGGCTTAGAACCACTTATAACTCCAGTTCCAAGGGAACCAGTGCCCTCCTCTGGTTTCTGTAGGCACTGAATGAATGTACATGGTGTACAGACATAAATTCAGGCAAAACACCCATACGTATAAAACAAAAATTACAGAAAAAAGCAAATGTTTTACAAATGGAGTAGTTGCTCACAGTTATTGTAAATTTGTCACTGTTAAAGGAACTAAACACTTAGAGTGGTTACATTTTTCTTAGGTAAATTATACCTGAATGTTTTTAAAAGGGCACAATTAGAAAAATTAATAGCTAACCCTACTATAAATCTATCAGGAAACTATTTATGAAGATACATGTATTTTGAAATAAACACATACATCAGGGAAGAGTATATACTGTGGGACTGACTTCCAATTTAACTACTTACCATTATCATAATTATATAACTTTAGATATGTTATTACTCCCTCAGGACTTCTTCCCTTCCACAATATAAAATAACATCTTTACAAAGTTAAATGATAGTTTTCTAGAGTGAGAATTTCCACCAGATGACATATAGATCCCCTAATAGTTTCTGAAATATCACAGAAAACCAGGCACTCTTTCTCCCAATTCCCTCATATTTCAAGGCCCTGGGGGTCAGTATCAATATCTGAAGACCTCTCCCCTACTGGAATTCCTTAGATTAGGCACTCAAAAGACTCTACGAGAAAGAACACAGCACTGTACAGCTCACTGGTTAAGCATAAATATCTCTTTTCAGTCATTCCAGAACTAGTCTATGAAGCTGTGAACTCTACAAGCCTTCCCAGTAAAGATAGCTTTAGTATACACACACTTTGCAAGCAGACACAAAATCCTATGACCATGAACTTAGCTGTAAGGAAAGAGAGAAGATTTGTGGTACCCAATGAAAGACTGAACTGTCAGTCACAGGAAACAGTAAAAAGAATGTGATCTCTAAAGTCAGATTCACACATACCCCAAGGCTGCCGTGTACAAATTAATACAACCTTTAGGAAAGTTATCTAACTGCTTTTAACTACTAGTTCACAATTAGACAATGAGAGTAAAATATCTACCCCATCAGGTTATTTTCAAAAGCAATGAAATTTTGTGTGAAAAACCTAACACAAAACCACCATTCAAAACCTGGTAACTGTATAATACACAGATTATGAGGGA
This sequence comes from Mus musculus, assembly GCF_000001635.26. Lineage (NCBI taxonomy): Eukaryota > Metazoa > Chordata > Mammalia > Rodentia > Muridae > Mus > Mus musculus. The sequence goes on from NC_000075.6 coordinate 55,932,001, forward strand.
ATGTTTACCAATAGTTTCCTTATTTTCTGAACAATAACTATCCTACAATTGCAAAAACCAAAGACCTGTAATTATTAAATTTAGATACACTTTCAAAAAACAGGGTAAGAATGGCCCAAATGGAATCATAATCTCTTGAATCCTACCATTCTTATCACTTTGCCTTGAACACACAGATTTTCACCCCTATCTCCACATTGAAATCAGTCACAATGCTGGGGCAGAAGAATTCTAAGAGGGCAGCCTGGGCTACATAGCAAAGTCTTTTCTTAAAAGAAAAATTCATAATTTTCTTTCTCCTAGGAAAATCCAAGATATTTCTTTGCACCAAAAGAAAACTACTATAATTTGTGCACTAATAAACACAAGTAGATAATATGTGCTTCACAACAGAGCATCTCAAGATTACAAGGATCTCTGGGAAGCAATCCCTTTAATGACATGAATTTTAAAAAATAATTCAAAAAGAGCAGAAGTGTGAAACACATTTCAAATTAAAATAGTAGCACTATTTAGGTCATGTTCTCATTTTTGCAAAAGAGATATTCAAATTACTAATGAGCACAAGAAAAGATGTTCAAGTCACTAGCCATTAGAAAAACAAATCAAAACCACAATGACGTATCACTTCACATCACCCAAGTATCTACAGTCCAAAAAAAAAACAGGACTAGAGTGTCAAAGGAAACCAAGAAGTTGGAACTTTGCCCACACTGCAGTGGGAAAGTGAACTGGTACAGCTAACCTACCACAGCATGCATTTAGCAGTTCCTCAGTGAATTAAGCATACAATTACCATACAACCCAACAATTCCACTCCTATATTCACTCACATGGGATGAAAACACAACACCACACAAAACTTACACAGAATGTCCACAACAGCAATGTCCTAAAAACTAAAAATATGAACATACATATGACCAAGAATTGTCCAACATGTAAATAAAATGTGGGATACCTACACAATGGAATGCTAGTTCTCATAAAAAGGAGTGAAGTGCTAGTACATTCTGTGATATAAACGATTCTTTAAAATGTGCCAAACAGAAGCAGTAAGATACAATGGATTACATTTTAGATAATTTTATTACTGTGCTATGTCTCAAATGGCAAACCCACAGGTTAGTACTTGGCTGGGTTAGAGGTCATGGAGGACTGGGGCAAAACAGTGTCTTCTGGCCATGACAGGAGCACTGCACTCATGCACTCGCAGCAGTTGTTGTTGACTACATCTGACCTGAACAGCATAAAGCCAGTCAACATTCTAGCACAGAATGAAAAGTGTCCTGAGCTCCCACTCCCAAGGAGCTATGATCCCTAAATGGCTTCTAGGGAAGGGAGAGTCAGTTTTCTTTAATAATGGAGCTCAACCCTATCCAGTGGATGGCCCCACACCCAGGACTTATAGGCAGCACAAATTGGAGTCAGTGAGCCACTAAAAATAAATAAAATATTAGAAAAAGAACATAAAATTGGGGGTAGTAGAGGGATGAGTGAGTGCTTTTTTAAAAGTATGAATATTTTCTTGAGTTTTGTACTTAATCTTGTTATAGGTATATTCTAAAGTTATGAATAATTTTTCACAATTTTGATTAGTACAAACTTAAGTGTATTAGAGCAGAAATGAGTATCTCTAAGAGTAATACTGAAACTTCATAATTCCTTACTGTTTAAAGAGTTTTTCAATTGCTTCAGTATATATCACCATGAATACATCAACCAAAAAGTATTTTTCCTGTCAATATGGCATGACCCAGTAAAAATAGCAACACAATCTCTTGTTTGCTACACTGTATTTAAAAGCAGGCCAATATACCAAAATCTTTACAAATAAAATGTACAGGTGAGTAGCTTTTATGGGAAAATATCAATCATGTGTTAATTACTCAAATAGACTGATATATAGCAGTTCATTTTCCACTTCTGCATGCCTCCAAAATATACAATGAACCTACTATTTAAATTAAGGTCACTCTGCGCTACAAAGACCTGATTCAAAGTAACAGAAACAGGAGCTGGAAAGATATCTCAACCAGTAAAGTGCTTGTCACACAAGCATGAGTATCTGATTTCAACTCTCAGTATTAAAAAACAAAACAAAACAAACAAACAAACAACAAGTATGGTTACCTATAATTGTAACCCCAGAAGCAGGGAAGCAGAAATGGAGGACTGCTGAGACTTGCTGCCCAGCCAATCTGCCTAGCCAGGTAAGCAAGGCCCAGGTCCCAGTAAAAACCCAGTCTCAAACACAAAGTGGCCAGCTCCTGGGGAATGGCCCCTGAGGCCCACCTATCTCCTCCTAGACCAGTACATACAAATAAAAAGGAGCTACTTTGCAACATTAATAAAACCCTTAATATGTAAGAGATGGAATTTTTTTTAAGGGCAGCTCTAGCACTGAACCACAAATTTCTGTCTAAATTTGTTGGAGTTTGCTTTCTATTGCTGTAATAAGACAGCAAATTGTGAGGGGGAGTGTATTTCAGCTTAAAGCTCATAGTCTCTCATGAAAGAAAATCAGGGTAGGTCTCAATCTGGACACAGGAACTGAAGCAGAGGTCACAAACACTCCTTACTGGCTTGTTCCTGGGTGGCTCACATGCTTTTTAGTACTATCTTGGACCACCTACCCAAAAGTGACAACACCCACAGTGGGCTGGACCATCTCACATCAATCATCAACTAAGAAAATGCCCCACACACTTCTCTATTTTTTCAATTTAGGTTTCCTCTTCCTAGATGATTAGTCAAGGTTACAATAAAGAAAAACAATACAAAAAACAAAGCAAAACAACTAACTAGCACCATATTGGGACTTAGCCAAAAATACTTGTTTAAAAAAAAAAAAAAGATACACCACCCAGAAAAAAACCTAAAATATATGAAAAGAATACTGATTTAATTTTTATTGAACAAGCCATGTTTTGATCTTTTTAATTTTTAATTTTTTTTACTTTATTATTCTTTGTGCATGGATGTTTGCCTACAAGTATGTCTATGCATGACTTGCATGTCTGGAGAAGACTAAAGGCTCATAAGACCAGAAGAGGTGCTAGAGTCCTCCAGAACTGGTAATGATCCCATTAGACTGGTAATGAACCATTCATCATATGGTTGCTGGGAATTGAACCTGGGTCCTCTGGAAAAGGAAATTGTGTTCTCGAACCTCTTAGCCATTTCTCCAGCTCCAGTCACTTGTAATTTTTATGTCTACAGTTTCAGAAATGATAATTCCACAATACGTATATTGTACCATTAGAGAAGTCTGTTACATTACCTAGCATATAACAGCAGTGTGTAGGAGTATGTATATGTGTGCGGGTATGCATATGCGTGGATGGCAACAGTTAATGTGAGATGTTTATTCACTCACTCATTTCCTTTTTATTTTCAATCACTTATTGTTTGCATGTGTTGAAAGGAAGGGATAACATGTGTATGCATGCATGTGCAAATGTGAAGGCCAGAGGTCTACATTTGGTATCTTCCTCAATCTTGTTTGGTTTGGTTTGGTTTGGTTTTTTAAGACAAGGTCTCTCACTGAACCTGAAGCTCCCTGTTTCACCTCAACTGGCTATCCACCAAGCCCTCTGGGATCTACCTGTCTCTGCCACAACCACCATCACTCCAGTACTGGGGCTACAGATGTATACTGCTACATCGGGCTCTTAAGTGACTTGTGGGACTCAAACCCCAGTCAAGCCCTTTACCCACTGAGCTATCTCTCCAGTCCCTCTACCTTTTAGTAGGGAAATGTGGGTACAGGTCTCTCAGTGAGTTAAGCTAGCCTTGCTGACCAGGGAGCTCCCAGAGATCCTTCTACATCTGCGTTCCCAGCACTGCGATTACAGATGTGCTCCCATGTGCCTGACTTTGACATGAGTGCTGAGGAGCTGAACTCAGGAACTTAAATGCTTACACCGCACTCTACCTACTGAGAAATTCCCCTAACCCCGACATCATCCATTTCTAGTGATTCAAGAATATTTACAGGTAATCCACAAATGATTTCTGCTTTTCTTTTTAAAGTGCTTTGGGTTGGGGGAGAGGGGGTGCATGAAGATGAAAAGAAAGCATCAGAACTCCATCCCCTTATCTTTAAATCATTCCTACATAGCACTCATGAAGGTTCACTATCAAGTCAATCCTCATTGATTCTTAAGATCTATGGAGCACAATGGAAAGGGGGGAATGTGTGTAAAACAGTAACACCTTGGGAACCTAGCCACCGAAGTTATTTATAAAACATTTATATAGCAACCCTGGTTTTGACATAACACATCAGGAATTTAATCACAGTGCTATGTGCTCAATGTTTATGTCCCCTCAAAATTCATGTTGAAACCCTAGCTTTCCAAAGTATAGTATTGATAGTGTTAGGTGAATACTTTGGGAGGTAATTAAGAGTGAGGGTCTTCATAAATGGGACGATGCCCTTTTAAAAGAGGTTAAAGGAAAACCCCCATTCTTCCTCATGTAAGGGTAAAGAAGGTATCATCTATAATCAGGAAGCAGGTTATCTATCACCAAACACAGAATCAGCTACCACCTTCATCTTAGACTTCCCCAGCAGAACTGTGAGAAACCAATCACTATTTTTATACATTTTCTAGTTTAAGATAATTTTGTTATAGCAGCCTAAACAGACTAACAGGAGAGAATTTTACAAATGCAGCTCAAGGGAATGAAGAAAGAGGAAGGATGGGGCATTTGCTTAAGGGTTATGACGAACGAGAAGCAGTTCCTTGTAGAAACATTATTTCTGCTAGTTTTATGACATGGATCGTATCCAAATGATGGAAACCAAAGGAAAAAAGCCACATCACACTTTTTCCCACCAACATAATTTCCCACATGACATTTTAAAATGGCTCTTGTACTAAAGATATTTGGATGTCAATGGACATTCTCAAGTCATTTTGGTGTATTTGTTGTAAATCAATCTGCAAGCATCTTGCAGAAAGTCATGCTTAACAGGAAAAAAAATTTACCAATTCAAAGCACCTACATAGGACAGGGTGGGTTAGTGCTGTGCTTATTTTTCTATCTTAAATCAGAAATCTGCCACATTACCAGCAAGTGATCAGGCTAAGCAATCATCTCTTTGAGCCTCAAGTTTCCCATTTATAAACGTCCACAGCATCTATCTCACTCTTCTCCCATGTGATGTGGATGAAATAAATCTGTAAATTGCAGCCGGGAATTATTTTCTGTTCAGGAAGATGATTGTAGCAAATTGCTATTCCACAGACAATAACGCGACACACGTGAGAAATACAGTCCACCAGCAGCAGGAGGCAGCCCATGGGGTAGTGAGACCTCCTTAGAGGGAGCCTTTGGGACAGCAGCAGGTGCTGCTTGGGGAGCAATTTTCTGGCTGCTTTCTAACAAGCCCCAAACTCTCTGGAGTCAGTTACTGACTCTAACCTGCTTCTGTGTGCAGGACTGCAAATCTGAGCAGAGGGGAGTGCTAATAAAGTACAGAGGCAAGGACGCTGAGGTAGGAGGCTCTCAGGTGAGAGAGGCCTTCGGTTTGCACCTGAGGCCTCAAGTAAACATTTGTAAAATGGGAAGAAAAAAAATTTTTTTTTTTTTTTTTTTTTTTTTTACCTCCATGCTTCCCTGAGATAGCTAATGCCTGAATCTAGGTTCATGGAAAGTGTGGTAAAGCCCTGGAGGGAAAGATGCTGAAAGTGATTAACTGCCAAATGCAGGCAAGCAGCAGCTTCTGAGGACCCCTCACTCGTGCAGTAGGGACATTCCAGTAGGCTCGGCTACCCCCTAGAGACAGTCTTCTGCCCCGACCCTAACCCCGGCCCGGCCTGAGGTCTGTCCCAGTCCCACGACCCTCACTGCCCCGGGGCCAGCTCGACCCTCCCCACCCTGGCCCGGCCTCCTCAGTCCACCTCGCGGCTCCCCTCCCCCGGTCACACGCCCAGGTGAGGGAGGAGGTGGAAGGGTTTCCGCCGCCATCTTGTCCCCTCAGCCCCACAACACAGGTTGCCCGCGCCCCTCCTGGGCCCGTCCGGGTCGAGGCGACGCGCGCCCCTCGCGGACACTTACCCGGGAGGCTTAGCTTACTTTGGGGCGGCTCCCAGCGTCCCGGCGGGAAAGGGGCGGGGTGGGGCGGGGCGGCCGCGGAGGACCGGGCGGGGCGGATGGACGGCGCACCACGTGACGCCAGCCGAAGCCCAGCCACTCCCCCTAGGCCGTCCTGGGCCATTCGCGCAGGCGCAGCTAGGCTCACTTCTTGCGCGCTCAAGTAGAAAGGTAAGAGTTTCCTCTGTACCGACGAACGTCTTTTTCTTCAGTGCTGTTCTCTTTCTTGGACTGACGGTCTACCTCAGCTTTGTCCACACTGGCCCCTTTCTCGGATTCAGCTTTCTTCCGGCGTGTCTTACCACCACAGCCCACCGATTAAAGACCTCAAGAAATGTGTGTGACAATCTTTCACTAAAGCACCTGGGACTTAGCCAAGCGGAGCTTAGTCTCCACTTAAAGGCTTGTTTCAAATGTCGGTGCCAGGCTTGGAAGGATCCAACTACAAAAACCTAAAAGGTAGGCTTAAGCTATTTCAAAGACAACAATAAGTGCAAGATGATTATGTGTAGGTATTTAAACCACAGTTGTGAACTAAATGGAAAACAATCTATGCCCGTCACAGTACAATATCAAGGAGTATTTTCTGCAGCTTTTCGTCCAGATGACTCTGAGATTCTAACTTGGCTCACACTTCTTACAACAGGTGGGAAGCTAACGGGTCACTGACATCTGCCTCACCCTTAAGAGGGTAAGAGTTATGGAAGCAGGTGCACGCTGTATTAGAGGCTCCTTCTAGGTCCTTCCGCCTCTTGGTTTCTTAGAAAACCCATTCGTTCAGTTGTTTGACAAACAGTTATGAAGGACCTGCCACATTAGCTCTACTAGCTTGCTTAGAGTCATAAATGAACAAAATAGGTCCTCCCCCAAAAGAAATCCTGGAGGGAGGAAATGTTTGTTCTTGAGCTCGGAGGAAACACAAATAATAAAAATTGTAAGTTATATGATAAGCACTATTGGTAATAAAGTAAGTGGAGATAGGAAGAATTAGTGCAATATAAATGGCGGTCAGGGTCTTGTTTCTCTGGTTTACTATCTTCTCTTATTCTCATGAGCATTTAAACAACTTCAATCTCTTTCCACTTCAAATCTCCCAACCACCAGCCCTCACTTCAACATGTTTTCATTCCCCCTCATAGCCTGCCCTTTGTACTTTGCAATTTGCAAGATATCTCCACTACTTCAGTTCCTCTTCAGGTCTGGACTTACTGCAGTTTGGTTTCTTCCGATTCTTTTCTAAAGTCACTAGTGATTTCTTTACTGCAAATCCCCACCTGCAGTAGTTTGAATTTTTAATGTTCCCCAAAGGCCCAAATATTGAAGGCTTTGTCTCTGTGGCAGTATTACCAGAAACCAAGGCCATGGAATACAGTGTGACAATCCCAACAAACCAGTCAACAACTCTCCCCAAAACCAAATAGAAAAGATAGTGATTTGTTGCTTTTAACAAAATCTCAAACATTAGATTTTACCAATAAAGACTCATGAGCCGGATTCTGGGGTGAAAGCTTGCTAGCTAAGAGAGGCAGAGAAAGCACCCAGCTAAATGCTCTAAGGCTGACATCCCAAAAGGCAATTCTTCTCCATGCTGTCCAATATGCCCCTCAACTTGATGTCCCTCCCTTCTACTTCCTGTGCATCTATCAGTCCTCCTGACTTCTTGCTCTCTATAGTTTTGTCCTGTGTTCACTCCCTGTCAGCTGGTTACTTGCTCCACCTCCTGACCTATGGTTGACTTCATTTAATCCTGTTTACAACAAACAGAAAGCTCTTGGGTTAAAGGTGTGGGTTAGGACTGAGCCACACCACACCTAGAAACAGCTTTCCTCCAGTACAATCTTGGGGTTCACAGTGTGATCAAATATCCAGCAACAATGATTATATCCGTGCCTTCCTTATTCAGCCATCATCAGAGAGGCTTCCTCATGAAGCAGATGGGATCAAATATAGATACTAACAGCCATATAGTGTACACACACACACATGCATGCACACGCAGAGAGAGAGAGAGAGAGAGAGAGAGAGAGAGAGAGAGAGAACTTGAAACACAGCTCTAAACAAGATGTCTTTCTATCAAACCACTACATGCAGAGCCCAGGGAAACCCAAGGAAGAGGAAACAGGAGTTGGGGAAACAGAGAGAACACCAAGAGAACACGACCCTCTAAAACAACTGAGCAAAGCTCATATGAATTCACAGAGACTGAAGCAGCAAGCATAAGGCCTACACAGGTCTTTACTAGATCCTCTGCATATATACTATGACTTTCAGTTTAGTGCTTTTATGGGACTCCTGAAAGTATGAAGAAGTGGGTCTCAGATACTTGTCCCTTCTCTTTGAAGGCACTTTTATTTTTCTGTTGTCTTGGGTTGTCCAGGTTCAATATGATGGTTTTTGTTTTCTTACTATATTTTCTTTTGTTATATTTTGTTATTATCTCTTAGAAGCCTCTTCTTCTCTAATGAGAGGCAGAAAGGGAGTGGATCTGGATGGAAGACAAGGTGGGGAGGAACTGGGAGGAGTAGAAGGAAGGAAAATGTATTCAGGTTATATTGTATGAGAAAAGAATCTATGTTTAATAAAAGGGAAGAGAAAAGAAAAGATTATTAAAAGCACAGAGAGAGATTCCGTGAATAAATACCTTTGTTCAAGAACTCAGGCACAGCATCAGCCCTGTCTTCTAAGGCACTGACACAAGGCCTGATTGATCAGCACTGACCAAAAGCAACGTGGGGTGGAACGGGTTCATTCTGCTTACATTTTCAGGCAACAGTCCATCACAGTGGGAATTTAAGGGAGGAATTCAAGCAGAGGCTATAGGTGAACACAGCTTACTGGCTTGCTCCATGTGGCTTTCTCAGTCCACTTTTTTTTTTTTTAACAGAACTCAAGACCATCACTCCAGAGGTGGCACTGCCCACAATAGGCTAGGACCTTTCCCATCAATCACTAATTACAGACATGCCCCCACATGCTTGCCAGCCTACAGCCCTTATAGAAGCAGTTTCCCAGCTAAAGTTCCCTCTTCCGAGATGACTCAAACTTCTGTCAAGCTCACATAAATTAGTCAACACAGGTAGGGGTTTGTCCATAAGAAACTCATTGTCTGAGCACTGGTTTTGATGCTTGTCACAAGATGCTTATGCATCAGATCTGCTTTCCTGGAGTCTGAGGTGATTTCAGGAGAAAATTACCCACAGCAAAGGACATAGTTGCAAAATAGAGGTGGAGATGCCAACCTTTTATTCTATTTAAGCAAGAAGAGCAGCTGCAGCAAGCAGCATCCTCTTGCAGCCTCAGAGAGCCAGGGTGCCTGAAACCTGATTAGCTTCTGCTGGAGTAGTAAGCTCTGTCCAGGCAACTTTAGAGGAGAGGTACAAATCTATGCATGTGCTATCCTGAAAGACCAGCCCCCCAGTGGGGCTCAGGCACCTCTCCAGCTAGTCTTCTTCAGGGAAGTCCCAACCATCTGGTGACTGATGGACTGCAGAATAAGCAAGACAAAGAGGGTTTGGACTACCTCCAGGAATGGCTGCCCAAGGACCAAATTCAGCAGCTATCTCTCCATTCCCTCACTCCTTTGCCTCCCCATCCCCTATTATATCTATTTACTTCATATTTTTAGCAATATACATAAATGGGCATTCTCTGTTCTTCACTCTTGGATGTATTCTACTTGAGTGTCCACTCTCAGTGGATCTCAAACTACAGTGGACTTAAGAGTTGATGTCAGGAACACCTATTAGAAAATATTTTTCAGGCCTCATGTTGAACACTTACAACTGAGTGAATTTGGGATAGTGTGCTAGAATTTTGGAACCTCTCCTCAACTTCTGCTGACTCAGAGAATCAAGGAGCAACACTTGAAAATATTTCTCCTCAAGGCTTTCTCCTGTTATTAATATGCAAGTTTTTATAATACTATCTGGCTTATATTGCATTAATATTGGCAATTGAGCAGTTATTTTCTCAAAATCTGTGGTCACAGGCATGCATGCATATTTGCTCATGAAGCACTTGCAGATGCGGATCACTGTCCCATGAAATTACTCCAGCTGTTTTGTTTATGGTTTCACAATACTGAATATTTTGAAGTAAGTAGCAACTTTGATTCAACTATGAGAACATGTAGAAATACTCCAGAGAGAAGTTATGTCCATGCAGATTCATCTATAGGAGTGATTTCAACTTGAAACAATCAATACACTGCACTTAAGTCTGTAAATTCCAGCTAATTTTCTCTAACATTTTGCTCTGTAAGATTGCTATTACTTCTTCATGGTCAACTTTACCACAGGAAAAGCAATATTATTTACTCATATTGACCAACAGGATTCATAATTGTTACCTAATTTTTGGTATATTTGATATTTTTATATATTTGCTTGTTTTGAGTTGCTATTTGAAATTCTAACCAGTCACTTAACATTGTTCCAATGAGATATTTATAGAAATACAGCTGAAATATTTCTAAATACCTCATATAAAACTATTTCTTGTGTTACAAAACATTTCCCTTAAAAATTCCTCATATTTGTTGGAACTAATTAGAAGCAAGCAAAAACCATGAGCATCCTTAGGAGACACTGTGTGTAGTAGGCTGTAGGCCTCGGGTCCATTTTTGATAGTGTGTTAGTTCTAGCAGAGGTTCACAGCATGCACTCTGTTGTGCAATGTGCTGGCTCACAATACTGAACTGAATGGAAGGTTGAAAGGTGAACTCTGTAGCTTCAGCACCTCCTTGGCCAAAGTCTTCCTGAGAGATGCTTCAGGTCCTTGTGGTTTCTCAACCCATGGGCAAGTACCAATTCCTGATACTATTAATTATATTCTGTTATGCTGCAGACAGGAGCCTAGCATTACTGTCCTCTGAAAGGCTCCATTCAGCAGCTGACTGAAACAGATGCAGAGACCCACAGCCAAACATTAGAAGGAACATTCAGTGAGGAGAATGGACTGGTGGCTGGGGAAGCTACTGCTTCAGTCAGTGAAGTCCACTTATTCCACAGTCAGTCCAAACCATATAGTACAGCCCCTCCCACCCCTCAAGAGTCCAAACCATACAGCACAGCCTCTCCCACTCTTGAAGAACTCTTTGACTTAAATTAAAGGCTGTCATATCTTTTTTCCTATTTATTTATTTATTCATTTATTTTACATCCTGATCACTAGCCCCACTCCCAGTCCCCACACCCACACAGTTCCTCTCCCCACCCCTCTCCCCTTCTTCTCTAAGAGGATACCCCTTTCTGGGATCCTCTAACCCTGGCACATCAAGTCTCTGCAGGGTTAGACACATCCTGTCCCACTGAGGCCAGACAAGGCAGCACAGTTGGGGAATGGATTCCACAGTCAAGCAGAAGCTCTAGGGACAGCCCGTGCTTCAGTTGTTGAGGGACCCACATAGAGACTAAGCTGCACATCTGTTACATATATGCCAGGGCCTTGGTCCAGCCCATGTATGCTCTTTGGTTAGTGACTCAGTCTCTGAGATCCCCCAAGGGTCCAGGTTAGTAGATGCTGTTGATCTTCCTGTGGAGTTCCTATCCCTTTTGGGGCCCTCAATCCTTCCCACAACTCTTCCATAAGACTCCCTGAGTTCCTTCTAATGTTTGGCTGTGGGTCTCTGCATCTGTTTCAGTCAGCTGCTGAATGGAGCCTTTCAGAGGACAGTAATGCTAGGCTCCTGTCTGCAGCATAACAGAATATAATTAATAGTATCAGGAATTGGTACTTGCCTATGGGTTGAGAAACCACAAGGACCTTCATATGAGTCCCCAGAACCCATGCAAAGCTAGGGTAACAGTGCATATCTGTAAAACCCCAGCAAAGGAAGTAGAGATTGAAGAATCCCCTGGCATGTAGTAGGTAAGGACAATATCAAACAAAAGTGGAAAGAGGGGTCCAACATCTGAGGTTGTTCTCTGACTTGTGCAAGTGCATGACTGTACTAGTCCCCTGCATCTTGCTCCCCTCTGTCTCTGTCTCTGTGTCTCTCTCTATCTCTCTCTCAATATGTAAGTGGGATGTCATCTGTCATTACAAATTGAAGGAACAGAGAAGAGAATTGAGTTAACTTGCTGGAATGAGCATCTACAGCACACCAATGGAAAAGAGATGCCTAGATGGAACGAGAAGCAAGTTCATTACTTATGAATTTATAAATTTAGAGATTTGCACTTGCTTCTTTGGCCAAGCTGGTTCAAGTCATCCTCCTGCCTTAGGGTTTTGAGTTTGCAAAACTACTTGAGGATATCAGACCCAACTCTCAATATCTTTCTAAGCCTTTTATGAAATAATGAAGTACCACCCCATCCACATGACGATACAGGGGAAGTGACTACAGCACATTTCTTTATAAATGAAGTGGGAGATGGATTCCTCATGATTACTTCCTACATGAAGGCTGGTGGGGGCCTGTGTGGTCAGTGAACATGATTCCTAAATACATAAAATGAGACTGACACAAGACAGGTGTTCAGAAATTTTCACCAATTCCCAGCAGCTTCATTCAGGCCTTTATATTGCATTGCCACTGAAAGTTGTTATTTCACATTGCATATTCATTCATAGGAAGTGGGTGTTCCTAAGTCAAATAGACTGTGAGATTTAAGAGACTAGAACTGCCTCTTTTGGGCCCCATCTATATCCTGAGGTCAGTTCTCTGTATTATCAATATGATGTGACACAAGATTGGTGTGATGGTTTATGTATGCTTGGTCCAGAGAGTGGCACTATTTAGGAGGTGTGGCCTCCTTGTCGGAGTAGGTTTGTCACTGTGGGTGTGGGCTTTAAGATCCTCTTCCTAGCTACCTGGAAGCCAGCATTATGCTGGCAGCCTTCAGATGAAGATGTAAAACTCTTAGCTCCTTCTGCACTATGCTTGCCTGGCTGCTGCCATGTTCCTGCCTTGATGATAATGGACTGAACCTCTGAACCTGTAAGCCAGGCCCAACAAAATGTCTCGCTTATTAGAGTTGTCTTTTCACAGCACTAAAACCCTAACTAAGACAATTGGAAACAAGCAAGTCCATATAAAGATCTCACAGAGTAATTAGTTAAAGTAAGGTCAGTACTTTATTCCCATGTTCGCAAATTAAAAGAAAGCCTAAGTTTTAAAAAGGAAACAATGCACATGGTTTTCATGCTTTCGGAGTGGGTGGTGGTAGTGTACACTTTCAATCCCAGCACTTGGGAGGCAGAGGCAGGCAGATCTCTGAGTTCAAGGTCAGCCAAGGTCTACAGAATGAGTTCCAGGACAGCCAAGGCTAAACAACGAAAACCATGTCTCAAACATAAAAACAAACAAACAAAAAAAAACCAAACCAAGCAAACAAAGAAGAAAGCACAAAAAATTGCAACATAATAAGAATGGGGATTGGGAAAGAAAGACATTCAAAGCTGGCAGTGGTGCTGCACATCTTTAATCCCAGCACTTGGGAGGCAGAGGCAGACAGATTTCTGAGTTTCAGACCAGCCTGGTCTACAGAGTGAATTCCAGGACAGCCAGGGCTATACAGAGAAACCTTGTCTTGAAAAAAAAGAAAGAGAGAGACAAGAAAGAAAGAAAGAAAGAAAGAAAGAAAGAAAGAAAGAAAGAAAGAAAGAAAGAAAGAGAGAAAGAGAGAAAGAGAGAGGGAAAGAAATGAAGAAAGGAGAAAGAGAAAGAGAGAAAGAAAGAAAGAAAGAAAGAAAGAAAGAAAGAAAGAAAGAAGGAAAGAAAGAAAGAAAGAAAAAAGAGAGGGAAAGAAAGAAACGAAGAAAGAAAGAAAGACAGACAAGAAAGAGAGAGAAAGAAAAGAAAGACATTCAAGTGCCCATGCTGGTGGTGCCAGAGTGCAGCATGGCTAAGATGGGGCATGTGAGATGGAGAGATGGAAAAAATGGAGTGTGCAGTGAGAGATGAGAGAGAATGGGAAGGTGAGGGGTTAGTACACTGTGAAGAAAGCTGGAACTGAAGATTCGATGGCAGTGAGGTACAGGCAGATATGAGGAGCCTACACAGACACCTGAGACCATGGTGAGGTCCTGGTCCTGGCTGCTGCCAAGGACCATGTCTGGGTCCATGGTCCTGATGCAGCTGGTGCCTGTGTCAATATCTGTGTCTCAAGTTACCACAATAGGCCAATCAGATGTCTGTGGTCTGGGCTACCACTGGAGACCATGTGGATGTCTGAGAGCTATGCTGCCTGGGGAGCAGCGGGGGGGGGGGGGGGGGGGAGCTGATCTAAGTGGCCTACCATGACACCAGAGGCCATGATGACACTCAGCCCCATTCCTTGCTGCCAGGGAACATGTCTGGGTCTGTGATCCTATTGCAGCTGGTGTCTGTGTTGATGTCTCAGACCCACATTACCACCAAAGGCCATGTAGATGTCCCTGGTCTGGACTGCTTCCTGAGGAACTATGCTGAGCTGGCCCCACCCGTCACCAGCCACCACACTAGGGAGAACTGGCCTGGCTCTTCATTTCCAGTGGGGTGGCCTGAGTGAGTGAAAGATGCTCCCCACCCCCACTCCCTGCCCCACTTCTCAACTCTCCACCTATGGTTGGTAGAAGGCTGACCCAGAGGTCATGAGAGCAGAAGAGCTGGCCACACCCTTCACTGGCTGCATCATTCAGGAGAGTAACCCAGTAGAGATGACCATAATGGCAGTGGTGCAGATGAGCTGGCCTTGAGAGCATGAGAACAGGAGGGCTGACTACCCTTGCCATCTAAAGCATTGGGTAAGCTAGCCTGGATAGTGCTGGAGAGCTCACCCTAGTGGTGATGGAGCAGGAGAACTGTCAGGCTGAGAAACTCAGCTACCATCCAGGCCCAGATCCAGGGCTTTGAATTGGCTTACCCCAATATCTACCCCATCTATGATCTGCTGGAGCATGTGAAGGGGAAGATGAAGTAGCTGTTTTGAACCCTGACCAACAGATGGCGCTGATTCCCATACACTACAAACACAACACTCAGATCCTGGAAGCTAAAATGCCTGACCACAAACTAAGGAAACTTAATTCAGGTTGGCATTGAATTTTAGCAGTCTGGGGGCAGTGTCAGGCAGATCTCTGTGAGCTGGGATAACCTTTTCACCACAGAGCAAGACCAGCCATAGCTAAATAGATAGTGAGAGCCTGTCTAAAACCAAAACAAATCTTAATTTTTCTCTCTCCAATATCCTTAGGCTCCTCTGATTTAGAGACCTTTGCCCCTGGCTCATTCTAAATTCTTACTGGTTGGCTCACAACCATCTGTAACAAGATCTGACTTCGTCTTCTGGAGTGTCTGAAGACAGCTATGGTGTACTTACATATAATAAATAAATAAATCTTTAAAAAAAAAAAAGAAAGAAAGGGGCTTGGGTTCAAGTTTGGTGTGGAAGGTGAGCCTTGTGGCAAGACAAGAGGAAAGGGGGTCAGAGATAAAGTAGGTAACAAGGATGTGACCAGTGTGGGCAACTGCAGCACAATCTTACAGAGAAGCCTGCGTGAAATGGGTAAGAAGCTTCAGAACTGTCCTTGTGGAGGCTGAGAGGGCAGGCCAGTTGTTTGTCCATCAACTCCATTTCATAGGGCATTAGCTATCTGACATTTGAATCATAAAAGATGTGGCTCACAGAATTAACTGCCCATTCCTCAGGAATTGCTTCTCTAATATTTTTTCCCCTATGCTTTTTCCTAACTCAAGAAACTACATTTTTCAGGACCCCTTTCCAAATGCCTTCCAGATGGGTTTGGCCAATGCAGGGACTCGGACTACTTCTCTCCCTTGCATCCCCCCTCTCGCCTCCCTCCCTTCTTTCCCTCCCTCCCTCCTTCCCTCCCTCTTTCCTTCCCTCCACAGCAGCATGTCTAGTAGCCCCTCTGTTCTCCCATTGTATCCATTTCTCAGCAACAGCTCCTTTCTTCATGGTCTGAGTCTGCAGCACAGCACTAGTTTTCTAGCAATGCCAGTTTACAACTCCAATAATGGCAGCTTCACCTGCCTGCTGTCTCTCCATTCCTAAGGAGCACTGGCTCCTTGCAGGCACTTGTCTGTGGTGTGTCTCCTTGTCTGTTTTTTTTTTTTTTTTTTTTTTGCTTTTTTGCTCTTCCATAAGCTGATATAACAATGACTTAAATTTAATTTCCTTCTCTTCAGACCTATAGTGGATTGTATTCTCATGATGAATCTAGTTCACTCCTAACCTAATGTTAATCCTGGGCCTGTCTGGTTCTTCCAGACAGGTGTATATTAATCCCTCACGAGGCAGCCTCAGAACACCAAGAAGAATTTGAACCAACATTTATTATTTTAATGGTGGATATAGTCAGAATAGATTGCCAGAGATGATGATAATGGCCACTAAAATAGGAGCAGTGTGAGTGTGCTCCAATCAGCCCTAGTTCCTTATAATTTCATAACCCTATAGTGCTTTACCAGAACACAACAGAGTAGAAATGTGGTTCATCTGAACTAATAATTACACCAAATGCAAACTACATAGAGATTTCAAAGCCTTGGGACAAAAAATTGCACCACCACAATAGATTCCATATCAAGGACATTGAGGGTATTTGGATATATTAGATTAAATGTACTCTATAAATAAAATTAACTTTACCTGTTTCTGTTTTATTTTTATGTACTGACATGTGCACACTTATGTGTGTGTGTGTGTTTGTGTGAATATGTGTGTGTGTGAGTGTGCTAGAGATTAACATCAGATATCTTCTTCAACTGCTCTCCACCTAATTTTTGAGAGAGGCTCTCACTGAACCTAAAGCTTGCATATTTGTTTAGACTGGTTGGCCAGCAAGTTCCACAGGTCCTCTGTCTCTGTCACTCCAGGATTGGGATTACAGGTATAGGTCACCACAGCCAGCTTTTATGTGTGAGCAAATCTCCATTTTTAATTTCGGTGCTAGGGATCAAACACACTGTTTACTGACTCAGCCATCTATCTATCTTTTGTAATATGGCTCCTGGATAAATTAAAATCGCACATAGACTTAATATTATAGTTCCACTGAACAGCATTGGTTTAGAGGCCAAAAAGGCCGTTAAAGATAGTAAGAACTAAAAATAGCCAAGACAGAAAAGAATGGTAGTTGGCTGAGTAATGACCTCCAAAGGTATTCAGGTCCTTAGAACCTGTGGATGTTACAAGGTAAAACAGTAGAAATTCATGATTCTCTCTCTACATAATGCTTAACTGTGAGTCTAGCAGAAGGCAAGGGGAGAGTGATACAGAAAATAGGATTTTTTTTTTTTAATCAATGGTGAGAGTTGAGGTAAGAATCAATATTGCGTGCATGAAATACTGAGGAATGGTTCTTAGTCACACAAGGCCTATGAGAAACGAATCTCAGGAAGCTGTAACCGCCGGAAGACAGATTCTTCCTGAAGCTTCCAGGGGGATACAGCCTTGCTGAATTGCTAATTCTGACTCAGGGAAACTGATTCAGGCTTCTCAAGTCTAGTACTATAAAAACAGAGCCAGCACTCAGGAGGCAGAGGCAGGCAGATTTCTGAGTTCGAGGCCAGCCTGGTCTACAAAGTGAGTTCCAGGAGACCCAGGGCTATACAAAGAAACCCTGTCTCAAACAAACAAACAACAGAGATCAGGAGACTGGTACTTGCTGTGTTGGTTCCGGGCTGCGAAGGTGAATCTGGAAGTAGTCACTGAGTGGAGTTCCAGAAAGCAGTTGCTTGCTCTTTCTCTCTTTCTCACTGGCAACCTTTCACCTGCAGCTCTTGCCCTAGATGAGAAGGTTCCGTGCGAGGCAGGCTGACGGATGAGTCTTCTCTTGAACTTTTTCAAGTTCTCTGAAGAAGCCAATGGGATCTTTTTTTCATCATGACTTCATCTGAGCGCAAGAACAAGATATAAGTTTTAGTTTTAAAATGACTCTGACTCAGTTCTGATAAGCATTTTAGACATGAGTCTACATCAGCAAGTGGGTTCAGAGGGAGATCGTCAACTTTCTGCTTCCTCTGTGAGCTTGCCTTCTGTCAAAAAGGCACCCAAACAGAGAAGATTTTCAATAGGCTCTCGTTTTCAGGGGAAGATGGACAGCAAACGAAAATCAAGGGAGCTCAATGGTGGAGTGGAAGCAATTGCAAGGATTGAGAGTATACATTCTGAAATGTTTGCTGATAAGAACTCCATTTTCTCAGCAAATACCTCTTCTGACAATAGATTGACTTCCATCAGCAAACAAACTGGTGACTTTATGGACTGTCCTTTATGCCTTTTACGACTTTCTCAAGACAGATTTCCTGATAACATGACATGTCATCATAGATCTTGTGTGGATTGCTTATGACAATACTTAAGGATAGAAATCTCTGAAAGTAGAGTTAACGTCAGTTGTCCAGAATGCACTGAACGGTTTAATCCCCATGACATTCGCTTGATATTAAGTGATGATGTCTTAATGGGAAAATATGAAGAATTTATGCTTCGACAGTGGCTTGTTGCAGATCCTGACTGTAGGTGGTGTCCGGCTCCAGACTGTGGATACGCTGTGATAGCATTTGGATGTGCCAGGTGTCCAAAATTAACTTGTGGGCAAAAAGGCTATAGAACAGAGTTTTGCTACCACTGTAAACAGATCTGGCATCCCAAACAGACCTGTGAGGCTGCTCTATGGGAAAGAGCCCAGTGTTTATGCTTAAGAACTTTACCCTTTTCACCTATTAGTTACAAACAGGAATCTAGAGCAGCAGCTGATGACATAAAGCCGTGTCCACGATGTGCTCCTTATATAATCAAGATTGAGGATGAGAGGTGCAATCATATGACATGTGCTGTCTGTGGTTGTGAGTTTTGTTGGTTGTGCATGAAAGAAATCTCCAATTTCCATTATCTAAATCCCTCGGGTTGTAGTTTACGGGGGAAGAAACCCTGGACCCGAAAGAAGAAAATCCTGTGGCAGCTGAGAACCCTTGTTGGTGCTCCCATAGGGATTGCTCTCATAGCTGGCATTGCCCTGCCTGCCATGATCATTGGCGTTCCTGTGTATGTGGGCCTCAAGATTCATGATTGCTATGAAGACAGAGATGTTTCAAAACACAAGTGTAATCTGGTCATAGCAAGTGCTGTTACCCTGTCTGTAATCATCTCTCTGGTGGTAGCTACAGTGACTATAGGTACTGGTGTTCCTACCATGCTAGGTTATGTCTATGGTGTGTTCCCAATTTCCCTCTGCAGAAACAGGAATTGTGGAGAGTCTGCAGGAAATGGGAAAGGAGTAAGGATTGACTTTGATGATGAGAATGACATAAGCATAGGTTGGACTAAGGCAGCCACGAATACAACATCAGTAGCAGAAGCAAGGCACAACCCTAGCATAGGAGAGGGAAGTGTCAGCGGCCTGACTGGCAGTTTGAGTGCAAGTGGAAGCCACATGGATGGAATAGGCACTATTGGCAACAACCTGAGTGAGACAGTCAGTACCATAAGCTTAGCTGGAGCTAGTAGCACAGGCAGTCTGTCAGGAAGTGCCATGGTAAACAGTTTCAGCAATTTGCAAGTTCAAGCAGACGTACAGAAAGAAATGTGTAATCTCAGTAGAGAATCTGGCACAGTGAGTTTGGGAAGAGTTTGTAATAACAGCAGCACCAAAGCAGTGGCAGGATCCATTCTGAACTCCTACATCCCTCTCGACAGAGAAGGGAACAGTGTGGAAGTGCAAGTGGGTATTGAATCAAAGTCATTCAAGTTCCAACACAGCCGTGGAAGCAGCAGTGTAAATAGCAGTGGTGCTGCCCGAGGCCACATGGGCAGGTCATACAGTGGCTTGCCTGAAGGTAAATCCAGTGCTACCGAGTGGTCCAAGGAAGCAACAGGAGGAAAAAAGTCAAAAAGTGGTAAACTGAGGGAAAAGGGTAACATGAAGATCAATGAGGCCAGAGAGGACAAGGATGCACAGTTGTTACAGCCTCAAAGCACAGATTTAGGTGAGTTTGAGGTGCCATCCCTGAGTGACAACTTGCCATCTGTAGCAGTCTCCCACTACAGTCACTCTTCTTACTTAGAAAGCATGAGAATGTCCTGTAGTCACCATTCCAGGGGTTGCCACGCTACTTCCCAGCTGTGAACACCCTTCCTGAGGTAAAAAAGGATGGGCTGAAACATTCACCACACCAGGGCAGCAGTGCTCTGCTTTCCAAAACTGCTTTCTGTTCAGAAGTCCCACAGTCCAGCCATGCAGCAGATGAGCATGGCACCAACTGACGTTGGGGGAAGCTGATGGTGGATGGTGATGCACTGAGAGAGCCAAATAATAACCACTCGCACCAGACAGCCGACTTAAAAGTTGCTGTCCAGACTACAGTGTAGGCCAGTGAATGCTGCAGACTAAGAACCACAGAACAACCTTGTTGGGAGCTCGTTGAACCATCTGTGACTGTTAAGCTTAAGTTACCAGCAAAAGCCAGGTTTTATAATTGTAACGCAAATACAATTTATATGTCTAGCAAAGCATTGTGTTTCATGGTGGTATTAATTACCAAATTATGAAATGAAGGCTTTAAAGTGTTCATTCCAGAGTAAAACACTGCTTGATGCACATACATTTGTAATAGATAGAAAATTGGCTTAATTTGTAATCATGAGATACTAACACTATCCTATGGCATTCTTAAGGAAAATTGAAGCTTAGGGATAAGTGGTTAGTGACATATTATTGAATCACTAAAGGATGGACCTTGGCAGATTACTCAGTATATGATCCTCTTGGTAACATTACTCTTCATAACTGAGCTGAAATTTCATTTCTTCATATGCAATGTAGATATCAGGCTTAATGCTGCCCATTGGTAACCATTCAGATACTTAGACACTTGAGCAAGATCGGGACAGTTTTGGCACAACTCTGAAGTTGAAATACTTGGTACTGTTACATATCTCTAGTGTGGTTTTTGCCATTTTAGAAGAAGGTAAAAGTAGGTAACTAAGGGATTGACAACAGCAGAAGACAATTCTATTAGGATATAAGTATTACTGTCACCTGTCACTGAGACAAGTTAGTGCCCTTTGATTCTTGATGCCTTTGAGAGAGACTGGATTTTATGAGCCTCCTCATTTAAGGATTTTGCTCTCTCATTTCCCATAATGTCTTCTCTAGTCACCTAGGATAATACAGACAAATACAGCAAATAGGTAAACATAAATGTGATTATTAACTACACTGAAAAAGTATTCACCTACAAAGACACATGCAGCCTTTAGAAAATTTAACATTACACAACCTCAACTTTTACCATGAATTTCTTTTTGAACCATGAAATCAAACAATGCAGAGCTTGCACCAAGCTTATACAAAAGGTCAATGTGTGGCTTTTTTTCCTTTTGCTTTTGTTTACAGTGGACATTCAGCTGACATGAGCAGAGGTTGGCCAAAATACTGCCTGCACTATTGACTTCCCACGCAACTCTCATGGCAGACTGCCCTCATGGTAGTCAAGTACTCCACCTTAGGTGTTTCCGCTAAGTGTTACCATTATGGTGCCTCTGAGCATTTTCTTCTGATAAAGAAGGAAAATGTGCAGGCCATAATCCTGTACCGTCATTTTCCTCACTGCTTCCATTAATCTGCTTAGAGACCACTATTTCTTTTAGCTGATTCTGCTCATTATGGTGTTTGTACATTTGTTTGCATTCTAATTGTGTTCAGTAATGACTGTGCAAACAGGAGACATGAAATGAATGTAAATAATAATGAAAAAACAAAGCAAAACAAAACAAAGATCTGGGAGTGAGGCTTAATAACAAGACACTTCAGCCTAGTGTGCCTGAAGTTGGAGTTTGCTATATACTCCACACCCCCACCCCATCTACACACACACACAAGATGCAGTTTAAGGTACTAACCTTCTTTTAACTTCTTATAGCAGCCAGAGGTAACCAGTAAAGGAAACGTGTTTGTGTGTGTGTGTGTGTGTGTGTGTGTGTGTGTGTGTGTGTGTGTGCGTGTGTGTATTAAACCCACTGAACAACTTACTCCTTTTTACTATTTTTTAAAGCAGAATTACTTATCTTTATTTCATATGTATAGGGGTCTTGCCTGAATGTATATAAGCTTACGATATGCTTGCCTGTGTCCATGGAAGCCAGAAGAGGGCACTGAATCCCCTGAAACTAGAGTTACAGACAGTCGTGAGCCTCTATTTGGGTACCAGGAATGGAACCCAGGTTCTCTGAAAGAACAGCAAGTGCTCCCAAACACTGAGTCATCTCTCCACCCCTAGTTGTTACCATTTTTAAATTAATTTTTAATGTACTTTTCTTATTGTGCTTAAAGATACATAACAGAAATTTAACTATCTTATGTGACAATTTAACTATCTTATAAGCACACTCTAATAGCTGTTTGGTATGCTACTATTGTCAAATTCTACCCAACTCATTCTATGAAGCCACAATTACTCTGATACCTAAACCACAAAAAGACCCAACAAAGATAGAGAACTTCAGACCAATATCCCTTATGAATATTGATGCAAAAAATCCTCAATAAAGTTCTTGCTAACCAAATCCAAGAACACATCAAAACAATCATCCATCCTGACCAAATAGGTTTCATCCCAGGGATGCAGGGATGGTTCAATATACAGAAATCCATCAACGTAATCCAGTATATAAAAAAACTCAAAGACAAAAACCACATGATCATCTTGTTAGATGCTGAGAAAGCATTTGACAAAATCCAACACCCATTCATGATAAAAGTCTTGGAAAGATCAGGAATTCAAGGCCCATACCTAGACATGATAAAAGCAATCTACAGCAAACCAGAAGCCAGCATCAAAGTAAATGGTGAGAAGCTTGAAGCAATCCCACTAAAATCAGGGACTAGACAAGGCTGTCCACTCTCTCCCTACTTATTCAACATTGGACTTGAAGTCCTAGCCAGAGCAATTAGACAACAAAAGGAGATCAAGGGGATACAAATTAGAAAGGAAGAAGTCAAAATATCACTTTTTGCAAATGATATGATAGTATATATACATGACCCTAAAAATTCCACCAGAGAACTCCTAAGGATGATAAACATCTTCAGTGAAGTAGCTGGATATAAAATTAACTCAAACAAGTCAATAGCCTTTCTCTACACAAAGGACAAACAGGCTGAGAAAGAAATTAGGGAAACAACACCCTTCTCAATAGCCACAAATAATATAAAATACCTAGGCATTACTCTAATAAGGAAGTGAAAAATCTGTATGACAAGAACTTCATGTCTCTGAAGAAAGAAATTAAAGAAGATCTCAGAAGATGGAAAGATCTCCCATGTTCATGGATTGGCAGGATCAATATACTAAAAATGGCTATCTTGCCAAAATCAATGTACAGATTCAATGCAATCCCCATCAAAATTCCAACTCAATTCTTCAATGAATTGGAAAGGGCAATCGGCAGATTCATCTGGAATAACAAAAAACCTAGGATAGCAAAAACTCTTCTCAAGGATAAAAGAACCTCTGGGGGAATCACCATGCCCGACCTAAAGCTGTACTACAGAGCAATTGTGATAAAAACTGCATGGTGCTGGTATAGCAACAGACAAGTAGACCAATGGAACAGAATTGAAGACCCAGAAATGAACCCACACACCTATGGTCACTTGATCTTTGACAAGGGAGCTAAAACCATCCAGTGGAAAAAAGACAGCATTTTCAACAAATGGTGCTGGCACAACTGGCTGTTATCATGTAGAAGATTTCGAATTGATCCAGTACTATCTCCTTGTACTAAGGTCAAATCTAAGTGGATTAAGGAACTCCACATAAAACCAGAGACACTGAAACTTATAAAGGAGAAAGTAGGGAAAAGCCTCGAAGATATGGGTACAGGGGAAAAATTCCTGAATAGAACAGCAATGGCTTGTGCTGTAAGATCGAGAATCGATAAATGGGACCTCATAAAATTGCAAAGCTTCTGCAAGGCAAAAGACACCGTCAATAAGACAAAAAGACCACCAACAGATTGGGAAAGGATCTTTACCTATCCTAAATCAGATAGGGGGCTAATATCCAACATATATAAAGAACTCAAGAAGGTAGACTCCATAAAATCAAATAATCCCATTAAAAAATCGGGCTCAGAACTGAACAAAGATTTTTCACCCGAGGAATACCAAATGGCAGAGAAGCACCTGAAAAAATGTTCAACATCCTTAATCATCAGGGAAATGCAAATCAAAACAACCCTGAGATTCCATCTCACACCAGTCAGAATGGCTAAGATGAAAATTTCAGGTGACAGCAGATGCTGGCGATGATGTGGAGAAAGAGAAACACTCCTCCATTGTTGGTGGGATTGCAAGCTTGTACAACCACTCTGGAAATCAGTCTGGTGGTTCCTCAGAAAATTGGACATAGTACTACCCGAAGATCCAGCAATACCTCTTCTGGGCATATATCCAGAAGATGCCCCAACCGGTAAGAAGGACACATGCTCCACTATGTTCATAGCAGCCTTATTTATAATAGCCAGAACCTGGAAAGAACCCAGATGACCCTCAACAGAGGAATGGATACAGAAAATGTGGCACATTTACACAATGGAGTACTACTCATCTATTAAAAAGAATGAATTTATGAAATTCCTAGCCAAATGGATGGACCTGGAGGGCATCATCCTGAGTGAGGTAACCCAAAATCACAAAGGAACTCACACAATATGTACTCACTGATAAGGGGATATTAGCCAGAAACTTAGGATACCCAAGATATAAGATACAATTTGCTAAACACATGAAACTCAAGAAGAATGAAGACTGAAGTGTGGACACTATGCCCCTCCTTAGAATTGGGAACAAAACACCCATGGAAGGAGTTACAGAGACAAAGTTTGGAGCTGAGACGAAAGGATGGACCATCTAGAGACTGCCATATCCAGGGATCCACCCCATAATCAACATCCAAACGCTGACACCATTGAATACACTAGCAAGATTTTATCAAAAGAAACCAGATGTGGCTGTTTCTTGTGAGACTGTGCCGGGGCCTAGCAAACACAGAAGTGGATGCTCACAGTCAGCTATTGGATGGATCACAGGGCTCCCAATGGAGGAGCTAGAGAAAGTACCCAAGGAGCTAAAGGGATCTGCAACCCTATAGGTGGAACAACATTATGAACTAACCAGTACCCCGGAGCTCTTGACTCTAGCTGCATATATATCAAAAGATGGCCTAGTCGGCCATCACTGGAAAGAGAGGCCCATTGGACACGCAAACTGTATATGCCCCCGTACAGAGGAATGCCAGGGCCAAAAAATGGGAATGGGTGGTTAGGAAAGTTGGGGGGAGGGTATGGGGAACTTTGGGATAGCATTGGAAATGTAATTGAGGAAAATATGTAATAAAAATATTTAAAAAAGAAAATGCAAAATGCAAAAACATCCTAACTCAAAACATCCAGGAAATCCAGGAGACAATGAGAAGACCAAACCTACAGAAATTGGAGTAGATGAGAATGAAGATTTTCAACTTAAAGGGCCAGCAAATATCTTCAACAAAATTATGGAAGAAAACTTCCCAAACCTAAAGAAAGAGATGCTGATGAACATACAAGAAGCCTACAGAACTCTAAATAGACTGGACCATAAAAGAAATTCCTCCCAACACATATAATCAGGACAACAAATGCACTAAATAAAGAGAGAATATTAAAAGCAGTAAGGGAAAAGGGTCAAGTAAAATATAAAGGCAAGCCTATCATAATTGCACCAGACTTTCAACAGTCTTTTCAGAAGAGCCTGGACAGATGTTATACAGACACTAAGAGAACACAAATGCCAGCCCAGGCTACTATACCTGGCCAAACTCTCAATTAACCAAATTTACACATTACCTTTCCACGAATCCAGCCCTTCAAAGGATAATAACAGAAAAAAAAAACAAAACAAAACAAAACAAAAAACAATACAAGGACGGAAATCACGCCCTACAAAAAGCAAGAAAGTAATCCCTCAACAAACCAAAAAGAAGACAGCCACAAGAACAGAATGCCAACTCTAACAACAAATATAAAAGGAAGCAACAATTACTTTTCCTTAATATCTCTTAATATCAATGGACTCAATTCCCCAATAAAAAGACATAGACTAACAGACTGGCTACACAAACAGGACCCAACATTCTGCTGCTTACAGGAAACCCATCTCAGGGAAAAAGACAGACACTACCTCAGAATGAAAGGCTGGAAAATAATTTTCCAAGCAAATGGTCTGAAGAAACAGCTGGAGTAGCCATTCTAATATCGGATAAAATCGACTTCCAACCCAAAGTTATCAAAAAAGACAAGGAGGGACACTTCATACTCATCAAAGGTAAAATCTTCCAAGAGGAAGTCTCAATTCTGAATATCTATGCTCCAAATGCAAGGGCAGCCACATTCATTAAAGAAACTGTAGTAAAGCTCAAAGCACACATTGCACCTCACACAATGATAGTGGGAGACTTCAACTCACCACTTTCAACAATGGACAAATCATGGAAACAGAAACTAAACAGGGACACGTTAAAACTAACAGAAGTTATGAAACGAATGGATTTAACAGATATCTACAGAACATTTTATCATAAAACAAAAGGATATACCTTCTTCTCAGCACTTCATGGTACCTTATCCAAAACTGACCATATAATTTGTCACATAATAGGCCTCAACAGATACAAAAATATTGAAATTGTCCCATGCATCCTATCAGATATCCATGGACTAAGGCTGATCTTCAATAACAACATATTAGAAAGCCAACATTCACGTGGAAACTGAACAACACTCTTCTCGATGATACCTTGGTCAAGGAATGAATAAAGAAAGAAATTAAAGACTTTTTAGAGTTTAATGAAAATGAAGCCAAAACATATCCAAACCTATGGGACACAATGAGAGCATTTCTAAGAGGGAAACTCATAGCTCTGAGTGCCTCCAAGAAGAAATGGGAGAGAGCACATACTAGCAGCTTGACAACACATCTAAAAGCTCTAGAAAAAAAGGAAGCAAATTCACCCAAGAGGAGTAGACGGCAGGAAATAATCAAACTCAGGGGTGAAATCAACCAAGTGGAAACAAGAACTATTCAAAGAATCAACCAAAGGATGAGCTGGTTCTTGAGAAAATCAACAAGATAGATAAACCCTTAGCCAGACTCACTAGAGGGTACAGAGACAGCATCCTAATTAACAAAATCAGAAATGAAAAGGGAGACATAACAGATCCTGGAGAAAACCAAAACATCATCAGATCCTTCTACAAAAGGCTATACTCAACAAAACTGGAAAACCTGGATGAAATGGACAAATTTCTAGACAGATACCAGGTACCAAAGTTAAATCAGGATCAGGTTAATGATCTAAACAGTCTTATATCCCTTTCAGAAATAGAAGCAGTCATTAATAGTCTCCCGACCAAAAAAAGCCCAGGACCAGATGGGTTTAGTGCAGAGTTCTATCAGACCTTCAAAGTAGATCTAATTCCAGTTCTTCACAAACTATTCCACAAAATAGAAGCAGAACTCTACCCAATTCATTTTATGAAGCCACAATAACTCTGATACCTAAACCACAGAAAGACCCAACAAAGATAGAGGACTTCAGACCAATTTCCCTTATGAATATCGATGCAAAAATAATCAATAAAATTCTCGCTAACTGAATCCACGAATACATCAAAATAATCATCCATCCTGACCAAGTAGGTTTCATTCCTGGGAGGCAGGGATGGTTTAATATACAGAAATCCATCAACATAATCCACTACATAAACAAACTCAAAGACAAAAACCACATGATCATGTTGTTAGATGCAGAGAAACATTTGACAAAATCCAACAACCATTCATGATAAAAGACTTGGAAAGAGCAGGAATTCAAGGCCCATACCTAACCATGATAAAAGCAATCTACAGCAAACCAGTAGCCAACATCAAAGTAAATGGAGAGAAGCTGGAAGCAATCCCACTAAATAGGGACTAGACAAGGCTGCCAACTTTCTCCGTACCTGTTCAACATAGTACTTGAAGTCCTCGCCAGAGCAATTTGACAACAAAAGGAGATCAAGGGGATACAAATTGGAAAGGAAGAAGTCAAAATATCACTTTTTGCAGATGATATGATAGTATATATAAGTGACCCTAAAAATTCCACCAGAGAACTCCTAAACCTGATAAACAGCTTCAGTGAAGTAGTTGGATATAAAATTAACTCAAACAAGTCAATGGCCTTTCTCTACACAAAGGACAAACAGGCTGAGAAAGAAATTAAGGAAAAAACACCCTTCTCAATAGTCACAAATAATATAAAATATCTTGTTAAGACTCTAACAAAGGAAGTGAAAGATCTGTATGATGAGAACTTCAAGTCTCTAAAGAAAGAAATTAAAGAAGATCTCAGAAGATGGAAAGATCTCCCATGCTCATGGATTGGCAGGATCAATACAGTAAAAATGGCTATCTTGCCAAAATCAATGTACAGATTCAATGCAATCCCCATCAAAATTCCAACTCAATTCTTCAACGAATTTGGATGGCAATCTGCAAATTCATCTGGAATAACAAAAACCTAGGATAGCAGAAACTCTTCTCAAGGATAAAAGAACCTCTGGGGGAATCACCATGGCCGACCTAAAGCTGTACTATATAGCAATTGTGATAAAAACTCTGTATGGTACTTGTATAGTGACAGACAAGTAGACCAATGGAATAGAATTGAAGACCCAGAAATGAACCCACACAACTATGGTCACTTGATCTTCGACAAGGGAGCTAAAACCATCCAGTGGAAGAAAGAGAGCATTTTCAACAAATGGTGCTGGCACAACTGATGGTTATCATGTAGAAGAATGCGAATTGATCCATTCCTATCTCTTTGTACTAAAGTCAAATCTAAGTTGATCAAGGAACTCCACATAAAACTAGAGACACTGAAACTTATAGAGGAGAAAGTGGGGAAAAGCCTCGAAGATATGGGCACAGGGGAAAAAGTCCTGAATAGAACAGCAATGGCTTGTGCTGTAAGATGGAGAATTGGCAAATGGGACCTCATGAAACTGCAAAGCAGCCAGGCAAAAGACACCGTCAATAAGACAAAATGACCACCAACAGATTGGGAAAGGATCTTTAACTATCCTAAATCAGATAGGGGACTAATATCCAATATATATAAAGAACTCAATTAGATCAGAAAAATCAAATAAGCCCATTAAAAATGGGGCTCAGAGCTAAACAAAGAATTCTCACCTGAGGAATACCGAATGGCTGAGAAGCACCTGAAAAAATGCTCAGCATCCTTAATCATCAGAGAAATGCAAATCAAAACAACCCTGAGATTCCACCTCACACTAGTCAGAATGGCTAAGATCAAAGTACAGGTGACAACAGATGCTGGCAAAGATGTGGAAAAAGAGGAACACTCCTCCACTGTTGGTGGGATTGCAAGCTTGTACAACCACTCTGGAAATCAGTCTGACGGTTCCTTAGAAAATTGGACATAGTACTACCAAAAGGATCCCACAATACCTCTCCTGGGCATATATCCAGAAGATGTCCCAAGGAAAGATGGACACATGATCCACTATGTTCATAGCAGCCTTATTTATAATAGCCAGAAGCTGGAAAGGACCCACATGCCCCCTCAACAGAAGAATGGATACAAAAAATGTGGTACATTTACACAATGGAATACTACTCAGCTATTAAAAAGAATAAATTTATGAAATTCCTAAGCAAATGGTTGGACCTGGAGGGCATCATCCTGAGTGAGGTAACACAATCACAAAAGAACTCAAATGATATGTACTCACTGATAAGTGGATATTAGCCCAGAAACTTAGAATACCCGAGATATGAGACAATTTGTAAAACACATGAAACTGAAGAAGAACGAAGACCAAAGTGTGGACACTTTGCCCCTTCTTAGAATTGGAAACAATCACCCATGGAAGGAGTTACAGAGACAAAGTTTGGAGCTGAGACGAAAGGATGGACCATCTAGAGACTGCCATATCCAGGGATCCACTCCATAATCAACATCCAAACGCTGACACCATTGAATACACTAGCAAGATTTTATCAAAAGAAACCAGATGTGGCTGTTTCTTGTGAGACTGTGCCGGGGCCTAGCAAACACAGAAGTGGATGCTCACAGTCAGCTATTGGATGGATCACAGGGCCCCCAATAAAGAAGCTAGAGAAAGTAACCAAGGAGCTAAAGAGATCTGCAACCCTGTAGGTGCAATAACATTATGAACCAGTGCCCCGGAGCTCCGGACTCTAGCTGCATATGTATCAAAAGATGGCCTAGTAAGCCATCACTGGAAATAGAGGCCCATTGGACATGAAAACTTTATATGCCCCAGTACAGGGGAACGCCAGGGCTAAAAAGTGGGAATGGGTGGGTAAGGGAGTGGGGGGGAAGGTATGGGAGACTTTTGGGATAGCATTGGAAATGTAATTGAGAAAAATACGTAATAAAAAAAAAGTCTGTGCTGGTCACTTACTTGAAAAAATATTGGTACTTTATTTCATTATACCAGAAATACTGAACTCAGTTACAAAAACCAAATAATAAATTTTGGATGCTGTGGAAAAAAAAAGAAAAGAAAAAAAGAAAAATACTGGTGCCACTTCCAGGATCCTGGGGAATACAGGATCAACAGTCACTTCCGATAATATTTTTGTGACCCTGGCCTTTACAGGCCGGGCCATCTCTCCAAGTTAGGAATGGTCCCTTCTCCACATCCTTGTCCTCCTGTATAGGCCCAACAGGAACTGTCTTCATCTCATCTGAATCTGAATCGGGAAACAGAAGAGACAGAGATGAGTTTGTGAGCAAGGTTTTCTCACAGTGCCCTGGAAGGATCAAGATGCCTTCTTTCCTGCTCTCCCCATGTATGGAGAACATTTCTGCTGGTTTTGATTCTTTCTCTGTGTCTATTCTCAAGCTGGGAATTACAATTCTCAGGGCATTGAACTCTTCCCTCTTGGTGCAGTTCTCCTGCTTGAACAGCTGGTCATCAGCAACCTTCATAACTGCTCCCCAGTGAAAGGAGCAACTGAGGTGACATACCAAGTCTCAAATAGCTGTCTCCCTAGGAATAGTCCTATGAAGTGCTCAGTTCTGTCTTCACACTGTTGGGCTCAAGTCTGTGTGAACACCTTTGTCAGGGAGTCAGGTAGGGCCATGATTCATAAGGCACAAGGTACTCTGACAGACAGATAGCAGGTAAGTGAAGAACTATTAATAAAACACTCACTTCATTGTCTGAGGAAACACAAAATAGAGGTTTACTTTAGGTAAAGGAAGTAATGAGACTAGGGACACAAAGTCAGGACAAGGGAGCCAGTGAAAAACATCCCAGAGTCTCTTTGGACTGCCAGGCAGAGAACCCAGTGCCAACACAGCCTAAGGAAACAGAAGGAAGAGGAGACTCAGAGTAAGAGAGAATCAGAGAAAGGAGATTGCAGGTTGTCAGGCTCTGGGGGCTAGGCAGGACACACAGTACAGACTAAGTGCATGGACAATGAGAGATTGTGGTCATCACTCTTTATGAGAAGCAAAGCCTATGACATTACTGCAAAGGCTCCTAGGAAGACAATGGAGGAAAGCACACTAAGCTTACAAACTACTGCCTACAGGACTCAAGAAACACCTCAGAGCTTTTCTCAAGAGGAAGACACAGAAGCTCCACAGACACCAAGGGACAGACAGTGGTCTCGGGCAGCCAGACAATGGGATAGTAGAAGATGGTGGTAGGATAGTTGAGGACTCGGCGTGTGTGAGTCTGTGGCCTCAGTTTCAAGGAGAGGTGGTGGCAAAGTGTCCATGTGTTTTATCTGTTAAGTACCTACTATGGTTGTGGGGAGGACTCCACAGTCCTCTTCATCTTATGAACTTAAAGATTATAGTCCTAAGAAAGATTATTTAAGAAACAGGCTGAATGGAACCCAAAGGCCATATTCCTCATCAGTTCACAGGTGTAAGACTCCCCAATGAACAGACCATCCTCTAACCCCCTTGCCTGGAACCTCCACAAGCCCCTCAGGTTTACAGAGCACTGGCTGTCAATGAGGTGCAAGCTCTGTGCTTACCTACCAGATGCTACAGTGAGCAAAGGCAAGAGTGCTCTGCTCTGGCTCTACGTGTGTCTTATAAAATGGGGCTACAAGGATCAAAAGGACAGAAAGAAAGCTGCATGTGCCTCTCCATGTATGGACAGAGCACAGTGAGGTCTCCTTGCCTTGGTCTGATGGTCCAATCTGTAAGACTCACGTCTCCAGCTTTGTGCCAAGTGTCCAGGAGAGAGTTGTGTCCCACCAGGTGGTTTCCCTCTGTCACAGGTCAGTTTCCCAAAGTCAAACTATTATGGACACACTTGACTAGATCTTTATGCTACACAACGAAGGAGACAGGAGGAAGCAGGTGTGCCGGCACAGACTGTGTTTAAATGGCGGAGCACACAGCAGACACAGCAGAGCACACAGCAGACACAGCAGAGCACACAGCAGACACAGCAGAACCCACTGACGGCACTGCTCACGTTATACCTTGAGAAGGAAAAGCTCACGAACCTCCACATGTCTCACCACCTTCTCTGCTCCCTCGCCTCTGAAGCACAAGGAGTGACCTGGCTGCTGCTGGACCTTCTTGCTGTATTACACAGGGATGCTTTGACTTTAGCTCATTCTCTTCCTGCATCTCTAGGGTAGTTATATCCCAACATCCTTGAACTGCTTTGTGAGAAATAAAGAATGGAGGCCAGCTCTCTCATACCTGCCTGTGCCAGGTGAAGGCATACTGGTTCCCACAAGATCAACGCCAGTTTTTCTCTGTCATGGAACATCCATAGAAATTTAAAATACCAGTATACAACAATTAAAGCACGTGTGCCCTACTACGAGTGGTTATCTGCTTCTGTCTCATTGTGTGTAGCTCACACAGCTTCACAACTTCTAGCTGATACCTATACTGCCTTTACATATCACTAAAGGATGTTCACATTTCTAGATGGCTTTAGGGCAGGGATGAGGATTGATTTGGTTCTCACAGGATGTGGGCCTCCACACTCCATATGAGCATTGGTTCTTTATGCCTTTCACATCACCACAGTGTTGAAAATCAGAATTCCTGTAGCAATCCCTACCTAAGCTGTTACCTCAGACTCTACCTTATCATTGAATTCTATGTGCTTCAGAGATCCGCAAGCATACATATAATACACAACCTCATAAACGGTGGTTAATGAGCTCACAGGCTAATGCTAAACACAGAATCTGGAACTATACCTGGGACTTCCACCTTGGCCTTTTCACCTAAGACAATCACAAGCCTGAGTCCATTCATCACTGTGTCTCCTTGACTCCACCCAGGGGATATGCCTAACTGAAGAAGACATGCTAGAGTGCTGTTCCTTGGTGAACACGAGGCATGTGGGGTAAATGCTGAGGAAGGTCAGTTATTCACAAATTGTGTTGTCACAGACCAAATAACTTGGGTACGTAGACAGGTAAGCCCACCAGATAATACTCTCTCAAATTGTTGTTCTTCTAGAACATAACCTTGCAGGTTTGGAAGGGTCTCATTTTAATTTCAGATATACTTGTGTTCGATAGTTATAAACAAAAGCTTAAAAATCGTTCCTAACTTGTCCTGAGTGGTTACTTTGTGTCTATTCCTAACATAAGTCACCACTATGCTATATGTTACAGATCTCTTTGTTCAGTGAGAACTCAGGAAGACTGGGTCCATTGAAATTATACATTAAAATGCCTACTTTGGTTACACGTGGAAACTCTACCATCATCCATTATTATTGTCTCATAAATATGGGCTTCTGTTTAGGCATCAGTCAACTCTGAGGAAAGTGTCTGTTCTTCGAGGAAAGCTCTGTATCTCCTGAGCTACCCACACGGACACACAGGGGCATAAAGAAAGATAGAAACAATTGCTTTCTGTGTAAATGTCTAATAGTTTTACATAACATTTTTCCCCTTCATTGGCTATGAAATTACATATAAAGACCAAATCCCCACAGTGTTTGTAATGTAGATTCCTTCCCTCCAGAATCTCTATACCTTATGGTTTCAGCAAAACGTGACCCACAGAAATGACTAAACCATAGAATACTAAAAACCGTCAGCACAAGGACATGGGAGAAAATGAGCTTTCATTTAAGGAACTAAATTACAACAAACCGAAAAACGAGACTCGAGCCCCGGGCTACCTTGCCAGCAGAGTCTTGCCCAACACCCGCAAGGGCCCACACGGGACTCCCCACGGGATCCTAAGACCTCTGGTGAGTGGAACACAGCGCCGGCCCCAATCCAATCGCGCGGAACCTGAGACTGCGGTACATAGGGAAGCAGACTGCCCGGGCCTGACCCAGGACAAAAGCCCCTTCCACTCCACTCCAGCCCAGGGCTTCCTGGCCAGCGGAGTTGCCTGACACCCGCAAGGGCCCCCACAGGATTCCCCACGGGATTCTAAGACCTCTGGTGAGTGGAACACAGCGCCGGCCCCAATCCAATCGCGCGGAACCTGAGACTGAGGTACATAGGGAAGCAGACTGCCCGGGCCTGACCCGGGACAAAAGCCCCTTCCGCTCCACTCCAGCCCAGGGCTTCCTGGCCAGCAGAGTTGCCTGACACCCGCAAGGGCCCACACAGGATTCCTCACGGGATCCTAAGACCTCTAGTGAGTGGAACACAACTTCTGCCAGGAGTCCGGTTCGAACACCAGATATCTGGGTACCTTCCCTGCAAGAAGAGTGCTTTCCTGCAGAGAATACTCTACCCACTGAAACCAAGGAGAGTGCTACCCTCCCAGGTCTGCTTATAGAGGCTAACAGAGTCACCTGAAGTACAAACTCTTAACAGAGACAACTATAACAGCTAGCTTCAGAGATTACCAGATGGCGAAAGGCAAACGTAAGAATCCTACTAACAGAAATCAAGACCACTCACCATTATCAGAACGCAGCACTCCCACCCCACCTAGTCCTGGGCACCCCAACACAACTGAAAATCTAGACCCAGATTTAAAAGCATTTTTCATGATGATGATAGAGGACATCAAGAAGGACTTTCATAAGTCACTTAAAGAATTACAGGAGAGCACTGCTAAAGAGTTACAGGCCCTTAAAGAAAAGCAGGAAAACACAGCCAAACAGGTAGAAGTCCTTAAAGAAAAACAGGAAAACACATCCAAACAGGTAATGGAAATGAACAAAACCATACTAGAACTAAAAGGGGAAGTAGACACAGTAAAGAAAACCCAAAGCGAGGCAACACTGGAGATAGAAATCCTAGGAAAGAGATCTGGAACCATAGATGCCAGCATCAGCAACAGAATACAAGAAATGGAAGAGAGAATCTCAGGTGCAGAAGATTCCATAGAGAACATCGACACAACAGTCAAAGAAAATAGAAAATGCAAAAGGATCCTAACTCAAAACATCCAGGAAATCCAGGACACAATGAGAAGACCAAACCTACGCATAATAGGAGTGGATGAGAATGAAGATTTTCAACTCAAAGGACCAGCAAACATCTTCAACAAAATAATTGAAGAAAACTTCCCAAACATAAAGAAAGAGATGCCCATGATCATACAAGAAGCCTACAGAACTCCAAATAGACTGGACCAGAAAAGAAATTCCTCCCGACACATAATAATCAGAACAACAAATGCACTAAATATAGAATATTAAAAGCAGTAAGGGAGAAAGGTCAAGTAACATATAAAGGAAGGCCTATCAGAATTACACCAGACTTTTCACCAGAGACTATGAAAGCCAGAAGAGCCTGGACAGATGTTATACAGACACTAAGAGAACACAAATGCCAGCCCAGGCTACTATACCCGGCCAAACTCTCAATTACCATAGATGGAGAAACCAAAGTATTCCACGACGAAACCAAATTCACACAATATCTTTCCACGAATCCAGCCCTTCAAAGGATAATAACAGAAAAGAAGCAATACAAGGACGGAAATCACACCCTAGAACAAACAAGAAAGTAATCCCTCAACAAACCAAAAAGAAGACAGCCACAAGAACAGAATGCCAACTCTAACAACAAAAATAAAAGGAAGCAACAATTACTTTTCCTTAATATCTCTTAATATCAATGGACTCAATTCCCCAATAAAAAGACATAGACTAACAGACTGGCTACACAAACAGGACCCAACATTCTGCTGCTTACAGGAAACCCATCTCAGGGAAAAAGACAGACACTACCTCAGAGTGAAAGGCTGGAAAACAATTTTCCAAGCAAATGGTCTGAAGAAACAAGCTGGAGTAGCCATTCTAATATTGGATAAAATCGACTTCCAACCCAAAGTTATCAAAAAAGACAAGGAGGGACACTTCATACTCATCAAAGGTAAAATCCTCCAAGAGGAAGTCTCAATTCTGAATATCTACGCTCCAAATGCAAGGGCAGCCACATTCATTAAAGACATTTTAGTAAAGCTCAAAGCACACATTGCACCTCAAACAATAATAGTGGGAGTCTTCAACACACCACTTTCATCAAGGGACAGATCATGGAAACAGAAACTAAACAGGGACACAGTGAAACTAACAGAAGTTATGAAACAAATGGACCTAACAGATATCTACAGAACATTTTATCCTAAAACAAAAGGATATACCTTCTTCTCAGTACCTCACGGGACCTTCTCCAAAATTGACCATATAATTGGCCAAAAAACAGGCCTTAACAGATACAAAACTATTGAAATTGTCCCATGTATCCTATCAGACCACCATGGCCTAAGACTGATCTTCAATAACAACATAAATAATGGAAAGCCAACATTCACGTGGAAACTGAACAACACTCTTCTCAACGATACCTTGGTCAAGGAAGGAATAAAGAAAGAAATTAAAGACTTTTTAGAGTTTAATGAAAATGAAGCCACAACGTACCCAAACCTTTGGGATACAATGAAAGCATTTCTAAGAGGGAAACTCATAGCTCTGAGTGCCTCCAAGAAGAAACGGGAGAGAGCACATACTAGCAGCTTGACAACACATCTAAAAGCCCTAGAAAAAAAGGAAGCAAATTCACCCAAGAGGAGTAGACGGCAGGAAATAATCAAACTTAGGGGTGAAATCAACCAAGTGGAAACAAGAAGAACTATTCAAAGAATTAACCAAACGAGGAGTTGGTTCTTTGAGAAAATCAACAAGATAGATAAACCCTTAGCTAGACTTACTAAAGGACACAGGGACAAAATCCTAATTAACAAAATCAGAAATGAAAAGGGAGACATAACAACAGATCCTGAAGAAATCCAAAACACCATCAGATCCTTCTACAAAAGGTTATACTCAACAAAACTGGAAAACCTGGACGAAATGGACAAATTTCTGGACAGATACCAGGTACCAAAGTTGAGTCAGGATCAAGTTGACCATCTAAACAGTCCCATATCACCTAAAGAAATAGAAGCAGTTATTAATAGTCTCCCAGCCAAAAAAAGCCCAGGACCAGACGGGTTTAGTGCAGAGTTCTATCAGACCTTCAAAGAAGATCTAATTCCAGTTCTGCACAAACTATTTCACAAAATAGAAGTAGAAGGTACTCTACCCAACTCATTTTATGAAGCCACTATTACTCTGATACCTAAACCACAGAAAGATTCAACAAAGATAGAGAACTTCAGACCAATTTCTCTTATGAATATCGATGCAAAAATCCTCAATAAAATTCTTCCTAACCGAATCCAAGAACATATTAAAGCAATCATCCATCCTGACCAAGTAGGTTTTATTCCAAGAATGCAGGGATGGTTTAATATACGAAAATCCATCAATGTAATCCATTATATAAACAAACTCAAAGACAAAAACCACATGATCATCTCATTAGATGCAGAAAAAGCATTTGACAAGATTCAACACCCATTCATGATAAAAGTTTTGGAAAGATCAGGAATTCAAGGCCCATACCTAAACAGGATAAAAGCAATCTACAGCAAACCAGTAGCCAACATCAAAGTAAATGGCGAGAAGCTGGAAGCAATCCCACTAAAATCAGGGACTAGACAAGGCTGCCCACTTTCTCCCTATCTTTTCAACATAGTACTTGAAGTATTAGCCAGAGCAATTCGACAACAAAAGAAGATCAAGGGGATACAAATTGGAAAAGAGGAAGTCAAAATATCACTTTTTGCAGATGATATGATAGTACATATAAGTGACCCTAAAAATTCTACCAGAGAACCCCTAAACCTGATAAGCAGCTTCGGTGAAGTAGCTGGATATAAAATAAACTCAAACAAGTCAATGGCCTTTCTCTATACAAAGAATAAACAGGCTGAGAAAGAAATTAGGGAAACAACACCCTTCTCAATAGTCACAAATAGTATAAAATATCTTGGCGTAACTCTAACTAAGGAGGTGAAAGATCTGTATGATAAAAACTTCAAATCTCTGAAGAAAGGAATTAAAGAAGATCTCAGAAGATGGAAAGATCTCCCATGCTCATGGATTGGCAGGATCAACATTGTAAAAATGGCTATCTTGCCAAAAGCAATCTACAGATTCAATGCAATCCCCATCAAAATTCCAACTCAATTCTTCAACGAATTAGAAGGAGCAATTTGCAAATTCATCTGGAATAACAAAAAACCTAGGATAGCAAAAAGTCTTCTGAAGGATAAAAGAACCTCTGGTGGAATCACCATGCCTGACCTAAAGCTTTACTAAAGAGCAATTGTGATAAAAACTGCATGGTACTGGTATAGAAACAGACAAGTAGACCAATGGAATAGAATTGAAGACCCAGAAATGAACCCACACACCTATGGTCACTTGATCTTCGACAAGGGAGCTAAAACCATCCAGTGGAAGAAAGACAGCATTTTCAACAATTGGTGCTGGCACAACTGGTTGTTATCATGTAGAAGAATGCGAATCGATCCATACTTATCTCCTTGTACTAAGGTCAAATATAAGTGGATCAAAGAACTTCACATAAAACCAGAGACACTGAAACTTATAGAGGAGAAAGTGGGGAAAAGCCTTGAAGATATGGGCACAGGGGAAAAATTCCTGAACAGAACAGCAATGGCATGTGCTGTAAGATCGAGAATTGACAAATGGGACCTAATGAAACTCCAAAGTTTCTGCAAGGCAAAAGACACCGTCAATAAGACAAAAAGACCACCAACAGATTGGGAAAGGATCTTTACCTATCCTAAATCAGATAGGGGGCTAATATCCAACATATATAAAGAACTCAAGAAGGTGGACTTCAGAAAATCAAACAACCCCATTAAAAAATGGGGCTCAGAACTGAACAAAGAATTCTCACCTGAGGAATACCGAATGGCAGAGAAGCACCTGAAAAAATGTTCAACATCCTTAATCATCAGGGAAATGCAAATCAAAACAACCCTGAGATTCCACCTCACACCAGTCAGAATGGCTAAGATCAAAAATTCAGGTGACAGCAGATGCTGGCGTGGATGTGGAGAAAGAGGAACACTCCTCCATTGTTGGTGGGATTGCAGGCTTGTACAACCACTCTGGAAATCAGTCTGGCGGTTCCTCAGAAAATTGGACATAGTACTACCGGAGGATCCAGCAATACCTCTCCTGGGCATTTATCCAGAAGATGCCCCAACTGGTATGAAGGACACATGCTCCACTATGTTCATAGCAGCCTTGTTTATAATAGCCAGAAGCTGGAAAGAACCCAGATGCCCCTCAACAGAGGAATGGATACAGAAAATGTGGTACATGTACACAATGGAGTACTACTCAGCTATTAAAAAGAATGAATTTATGAAATTCCTAGCCAAATGGATGGACCTGGAGGGCATCATCCTGAGTGAGGTAACACATTCACAAAGGAACTCACACAATATGTACTCACTGATAAGTGGATATTAGCCCCAAACCTAGGATTCCCAAGATATAAGGTACAATTTGCTAAACACATGAAACTAAAGAAGAATGAAGACTGAAGTGTCGACACTATGCCCCTCCTTAGAATTGGGAACAAAACACCCATGGAAGGAGTTACAGAGACAAAGTTTGGAGCTGAGATGAAAGGATGGACCATGTAGAGACTGCCATATCCAGGGATCCACCCCATAATCAGCATCCAAACGCTGACACCATTGCATACCCTAGCAAGATTTTATTGAAAGGACCCAGATGTAGCTGTCTCTTGTGAGACTATGCCGGGGCCTAGCAAACACAGAAGTGGATGCTCACAGTCAGCTAATGGATGGATCACAGGGCTCCCAATGGAGGAGCTAGAGAAAGAACCCAAGGAGCTAAAGGGATCTGCAACCCTATAGGTGGAACAACATTATGAACTAACCAGTACCCCGGATCTCTTGACTCTAGCTGCATATGTAACAAAAGATGGCCTAATCGGCCATCACTGGAAAGAGAGGCCCATTGGACACGTAAACTTTGTATGCCCCAGTACATGGGAACGCCAGGGCCAAAAAGGGGGAGTGGGTGGGTAGGGGAGTGGGGGTGGGTGGGTATGGGGGACTTTTAGTATAGCATTGGAAATGTAAATGAGCTAAATACCTAATAAAAAATGGAAAAAAAAAACGACATTGTCTTCTTGCTTTGGGCATTATATTCCTTTCTGGGGAAAACGATAACAGATGAAGAATAATTTAGGAACTGTGTCATTTTTGTTTAGATTTCACATTCATGACCTGATGTGCTTAATTCATACAAGGCCATAGACTTAAATATTATGGGTTCTAGTCTGAATGTCAAATGCCTCAAAGCCTTGTGTGTTTAAACATGTACTTATGGAGCCAGGAGTGCCTTTTTGGGACGAGCTTAAAATTCTTAAAGGTGGAGCCTCCTTGGATGAAGTGAACCACTATGGAGGACCATTAGGCTTTGAAGCAGGCTGCAGGTCTGTTTACTCTCTGTCTTCTGATTATGGATTGTGATTACAATGTGACCAGCTAGAACCTGTACCTACAAATTCCTCTTCCCTGTTAGCTTGCATGTCTTCTTTAACATGATTCAGTGATTCACTATAACAAGAAGCCACAATAAATCCTTCCTCCATTTTATTGTTTCTTGCCAACTTATTTCGGCAGAGCAATGAAAAGAATTAAAACACAGCGATCCAGTATTAGATTCTGGTCATCACTTCTGTCCATTTGGAAGACCCTTGAATTGACTTTCTTACTTCCTCTACCCTCCAAGCAGAAGGAATGACCTAATGATTGCTAGGCAGTTTGTAGTGGTTTGAATACATTTGGCCCAGGAAGTGACACTCTTTGTAGGTGTGGCCTTGTTGGAGTTAGAGTGTCACTGTAGATGTGGGCTTTAAAACCCTCTTCCTAGCTGCCAGGGAGCTAGTCTTTTCCTGTTTACCCTGGGAGAAGATGTAGAACTCTCAGGTCCTGCTGAACAATGCCTGCCTGGACATCACCATGCTCTTGCCTTGATGATACTGGACTGAACCTCTGAACCTGTAAGAAAGCCCTAAATAAATGTTGTTTTTATAAGAATTGCCTTGGGCATGGTGCCTGTTCAAAGAAGTTAACCCCACACGAGGACACTGTTCATAATATGTGACCAGGAACACCATTACCTACCAGTATCAAGTTCAAAGGTGTGCACGCTGGTGACACTCCCCAAGTCATTCTCGCTGTTATCCTCATATGTGTTGTGGATTTCTGGAAGAAATTCATTGAATAACTGGATCTGACCAGCAATGGACTACCAAGACCATCTCTTTGAAGGCTGTTCTCCTTACCCAACTCATTCTCAACATCGTCATCATCCACATGATCAATATCTGGAAGAAAGTCAGGGAAGAGTTGGATGTGACCAGGAATACCAGTAACTACTACAACCAAGGTCAAGCTTTAGAGGCTGTTCTTCTTACCCAAATCATCATCAGTGCTTTCTTCAAACGTATCAATGTCTGGAAGAAAGTCAACGGAGACAGTGAGTGACTTATACCTTGGTGACTGTAGTAGGTGAAGCCACACTGCCTCACATAAAAACAAGTTCAACATCCTTTGGGTCATATCATTCACTAAGGACCACAATACCCATCTACTAGTGGCACAGAGTAACACCTTCCATATTAAAAATACTGCAAAACATCTTAATTCTTTTGACAGAGGTGATACAATCTTACTTACACAGCTCCTGTCAGTAGTAAACTAGGTCTTTGAGAGATGG
Organism: Mus musculus; assembly: GCF_000001635.26. NCBI lineage: Eukaryota > Metazoa > Chordata > Mammalia > Rodentia > Muridae > Mus > Mus musculus. Next base: position 55,974,285 of record NC_000075.6, read on the forward strand.
CTCTAGAGATAAGAGCACTGCTCTTCCAAAGAACTAAGGTTTAATTCCCAACACTCCCATGGTGTTGAAGTTTGGAATTTTGCTATGTATTATACTGCTAAATTCTGCCCTCTGAGGACCAGTTGCCTGAAGGACATAAGAATCTGAACATAGACCCAAGTGACACTATGAGACCTTGCCCTCCAAGTTGTTCCTGATTGGTGGGTAAAGATGCCTGCAGCCTATAAGCTAAAGCATATAGCCAATAGATAAAGCCTGTTGACATATGGGCAGAATTGATATAGGCAGGACTTGGGGTTCTCCGGCCTTGGGGTCAGAGTAGAACCACAAGGACAGGGAGAAGATGGTAGAGTGAGGACGAAGCTCCCATGGGGTATGTAGACCATGGAAACATAGCCATGGTGGTAGCTTAGTGAAGATATGAGCTGCCCAGATGGAAAATGGCAAGGTATAAATTGGGCATAGAGATGCCGAAATAGATTCTAATGGCAGGAATGGTAGATATCTGCACAGATGTAGTGGTGATTGAGGCTTATTATAAATATAAAAGTTGTGTTTCTTTTCACTAGGAACTGAATGTTCAAAAGCCATGTAGAAGCCCTGGATTGAGATTAACTATTTCTACAATACCATGGTGGTTCACATCCATGTGTTTCTCCAATTCGGGAGGGTTTCATGTCCTCTCTCCCCTCCACTGGTAGGAAAAAACATGTAGTGCACCCACATACATGCAGGCAAAACACACAAAAGTTAATTGATTAATTTTAAGAATTCAAACATTATTGAATTTTCACAGTACCTTCTGTGGTGCCACAGGCCTTTTCACCTCTAAGCACACTCTTTTTCTGAGGTGTGCCACTGTATTCATGATCCTGGGCCCTTCTGAGGCCCAAACTTTTCAAGAGAGCAAAAACTGGAATGCATTCACAACAAAAACAGGTTAGTTGAATCATATAAAAGGAAGGCTGTCCATTGCTCTGTAGTTAAACTTTTGATCTCATTACTGATTTGCAAGCACATTTGTTTGATTCCCAATGTCACTTCTGGAAGATCAAGAACATCAGTGAACGCTTAAAGCCCATATAACATGGTCAGTGTACATGAGATCTCAATCCATGTGGTTGACATGAGATGGACAAAAGAGAATTTTACTGAGTGTGCAAGATGGGCAGCATCCAAATGTGAGCCATGTGAACACGGTGGAATTTGGGCAATTCCTCACTTCTCTGTTCTTGAAACTACATGACCCTACACCTTCCTAATCACCCCCATTAAACCTAAGGAGCCCGAAAGAATAAATGAACTAAAGCGAATCACTACCACTGCAAAAGGAGCTCTAAGGCCAAAGACCAGAAAAATCAGCAAGAGTCCATAGTTAGATTCAGAGACAGTGTATGTATGACACCACGTGCCAGGTCAGCAGGCAAAGGTAGTTACTTTTTAATCTTCACATAACAAGATGTTTTACAGTTTGTGCACAACATATAATATGGCCAAAAGGAAAGGGTGTTGTTAAGGGACCATCTCTACTTCCTACTTTTTTCTGAGGACACTGTAATATTTATCTTACTAGTGTGGACCAAGTTATCTGACATAAAAAAGAAACAAGGATACACTGTCCACTTTTCCAACCCTGATTTTGAATGGCCTTCAACAAAGGCTATTTCCTTTTGAAGAAATGATAGGAGCAGCCAGGTTAGTTCAAATGTGTAGCATTTGTTCACCACTGTGTTATCCCTCTCTGTGGCCTCTCAGTATAACCTTCTAAAGATCAGGCAACCACACTAGGGGAGACCTCATTACAATTCTGACTCGAAGTTAGGTTAACCTACTTGTCACCCAATGTCTGAGCCCCCAAAAGATACTTCCCCCTTCAATCAACAGACCTTGCTTAGGCCCTCAATCTGAACTGACAAGCCAAGAATTCTGGTGATCTAAAGGACTAATTTAATCGGTTATTTTTCTTCCTTGGTAACAATAGCCCTCAGTACTGTCTATGTAGCCTCAACTAAATATAGCCAAAAGAAGGCAGTGGCTTTAGTAGCTCAAAGTATGCATGGAACCTTGCTTCCTCCTTGCTCAGAGTCCAGTTTCGGCTCTACAAAATCTTCTTTCTGTACTGTACTGATGAGCAAGACACATAGTCTCATTCCTTTACCAAAGACCTCCTTCCCTAATGCCTCATTATATAAACACACCTTAAGGAAAAGGGCTTCTTAGGAATGATGACTCTCCAAAGCTGACTGCGTGTCTCCATTGACTGCATGGGCACCCCATGGTCTTTCTTACTATCCTACATGGAGACTGGCCATCACTGAGTGTGAGTACTTTGGGGGGACAAGGTCTAGATCCACTTGAGACATTTATGGTCAAAAGAATGGCTGAGAGCAGATCAATAACTTCAGGGCTGACTGGAGTTCTTAGTGGGCAGGAGCTCAGACCTGTTTGGATTTTAGACTCACGGGAATGGGTTCCATTGTGCTGAAGTATTTCATCAGTTCTCTCTAGAACCAATCATGCTGAAGTGAAACCCTGTCATTGCACACATCCACCATGTATTCTGACCAACAGTTTCCTACTGTTGGAGTGCTATGACTTAGAGTAAGGTGGACTCTTTCTTTTTGTTGCACAGTTGGTAATTGCAGTTGTCGGGCAGGGTCTGTATCACAACCTGGTCTATTCAGAAAATGCCCGAGACTGAAGATGCCATTAAATTCTTGGCCATCCTGAATCTCCTTCTGGAATGCTAGGATTACAAATCTATGTGCTAACACCCTGGTTTCCGCAGTGTTGAGTGTTCCCTAGGCCTCACACATGACAGCCTGGTATTCCAATAGCTGAGCTAAAGCAAAACAAAGCAAAGCAAAACAGAACAGAACAGAACACAACAGAACAGAACAGAACAGAACAGAACAGAACAGAACAGAACAGAACAGAACAGAACAAGACAAGACACCCTGTATCGGTACACCTGAGGTATCTGCTATAACCTGCAGCATAGAAGATACCCTCAGTGTTTGACCACTGGAAAAGCCACATTACTATTTATGTTTCTGGAAGTAAGGCTTGTTCCAGGTATATGCCGGAAAGCTGAGAATTCTGCATAATTTCTATACATGTCTTTATAGAATGAGAGCCAGATGTTATATACTGAAGTGTGATCTTTAGCCCACATATCAGGGAACATATTTAGCTCTCATACTCCCTAGGAATCCACCTTGGTCACTTATCTCCCTGTCCTGGCTGGTTCTTAGGTGGCATGGCTTGAAAAAAAATTAATCTACCATACATGGCGGAATGAGCTCTGAACTAATTAATTTAGCAAATGGGTGAACTCTGATTTCTTTCCTTCACAAAACTGACACTGTAAATTGGTTTAAAAAGTTAAGTGAAACACACATGGTCATGTCACTATACACAAAATCCCAAGGCAGCTAAGGGGAAAGAGGTAACTACAGACTCATGACCATGATTTGCCACTTAGAACAGCAGTTGTGATCTTAAACTCTACTCTAAATCCTCCTTGCCATCAGGTTGCTCTGAAAACACCTGGAAACCAGACAAAGACAATGAGTAAGTGCACAGTTCTTATCTACAGTGTGTTCTGAGAAAGCCATTCCAGAATACGTACTCCTCCTTTTCCTTGGTTGGACCTGCAAATTAGAGAAAACACTCTTAGGCCCAGATCTTACTGAGTTATGTTTGCACAGGTCTTTGGTTCTCTTGTTTTACTAGAGAACTAATACAAAAAAGTATGTATTGTTCTGTTTCATGCTGTCATAAAATACCTGAGTCTAGGTATTGTGTAATGAAACAAGTATTTCCTCACTTTTAGCTATCGAGCACGATCAAGCAAACCTATGTCTTTGTCCTGTACAAAAGCTACTTTAAAACTTGGAAGAGAAACATGTTGACAGTCTGATCTTGTGAGAATAATTTCTTCAAAGGAGTGGTTCTTCCTTCTAGTTACCTACTCAAACTTTGTGCTTTACAGAACCCACTACCTCATTGTCCCTTAACAGGCATCAGAAACATTTACCAGATCGATATTTAGGGAAACTCATTCCAAGTGTGCTAACCTTACAAATCTCTGGAGGAAAGTCAAGAGAATAAATGGAGAAAAAAAGAAAATTTTCATATACCATATGCCTGTCAGCCCTTCTACATCTTTTACTTTAAACAGGTAACTGTTTGCCCGAAGAAGAGCTTTCTGACACTCTCTGTGGAATCTGACACAATTCACAGTCTTCTCTCACACTGTTTCATGTCATGGGTGACTTGGCATAATTCCTCTACTTCCTGGGAATGTCTGCTGTTGAAGTTGTCAGCATCATCATTTGAATGCTGTATTTGTAAATATATAAAGAAATCGTGGAACTAATTTTCCTATCTCAGGAAAAGAAGGAGGCCATCTTACCACAACTAGTGACGATTTGCCATCTTCTTTTTGTGAAGCCTTCATTTTGTTCTGCTCACAGATCACTAGAGGACACAAAAGGACCCTGAGCTCATGGTACTGCTTGATATGTACCGAGGGTTCTTAGCTTGATATGGACAACAGTATATGTATTGAGCCTATATACCTAGCTTTACACATAATGTTATGGGGTATTGTATAATGATTATCCTTGTATTATTCAAATGCTGATATCTCAGCCCTTATATCTTTTCTTGCAATCTGGATATGGCATTATAATACTTATTCTAAGACTCTCCTGTCTCGATGTTGCATAAACATTGGTCCTCAGTTATCCTCAGAATGATTGGCCCAGTAACACCTGATCAGCCAGTAACTGAGCAGAGGAGAGAATAGAGCTGGACTTCTGTCCACAGTGGAGAGTGGGGAAGAGAGACAAAGAGAGAATTGGTCTCTAGGAGAGAGCCCAGAAGACACCATGAGAAAACACATGGAGCAGAGAGAGCCATAGCAATATCCAAAGGGAAGTATCTTGGGCATATTGCTTGTGAGGTAGCCAGGTTACCTTAGAGGATTAGATTAATAACTTCCCAATGACTGTGCCATAAAGCTTATTAAGTAATTCTAATAGTCCGTGTCTCAATAATTTGGGAGCTAGTAGGTTAAAGAAAACCAGCTACTTATATATTTACACTTGCACTTAGACTTGATGGATATACTGAAGAAACAAAGTTAGGCTTCTCCTATACTATCCCACAGATGGAAAAGGAAAAGCAAAGGAAGACCTGAAAAATCAATGAGGAAAAACAGCATTTTCCCTCAAAGTAATATAAAATAATTCATCTTGGATTGGGTAAACTGAAATGCATGTTAAGATTAAGTGAAAGACCTCTATCATTTCTTCAGGCTACTTTAAAGGGAAGAAAATTAACATTTCTTGACATCTGGATTTTTTTTTTATCCACCACAGATCATGATTAGCACAATGCATTCATTATAGATATGTAATTTTCAATTATTTTCAATTATCATTGTCATTATACTTGTGCATGTACATGGAATTTGTGCTAGAGAACATGTCACACATGGTACATGTGTGGGGGTCACAGAACAACTTGGAGGAGATGGCTCTCTTCTTTCACCTCTATGTAGGTTCCAGGAGTCAAGCTCAGGCCATCAGGTCCCAGTTATAAAAGGCAAGCACCTTTACCAATGGAGCTATCTCACCAGACCAAACAGACAAGTTCAATACTGATAGAGAAACATTGTTCTAGAAAAGGGAGAGTACTATGAAGCACAGGATGTAATGATGCTCAAGTATTCGCTCTTTGTTGTATAGTAATAGCTTATTTGGTGGAGACACTTAAAGTTTCCCTTACAGTGGCTCCAACTGTATTCACTGTGTAAAGCATCTTTCCAGGTTCAGACCAGAAAACTGATATTAAAGGGAGGGAGTGCAGTGATTTGGCCCCTGTTGAAGACTGAAATTTGCTAACACAGTTCCTGGTCACTTCCATATCTTCCTCACCATAATAGAATTATCCTCTTGAATTGGAAGCCAGAGTAAACACTTCCTACGTTAAAATGCTTCATGTCAGGTTATTATCTCAAAAACTGAAAGCTACTGAAATAGAATGATTGCATGTTAAGTTCTTATCATCTTTTGCCCACTGGGGAGTCTCCTGAATTGGCTTCCTCTGCCTCCCCAGCAGAAGAATCAACACAATTACTCTTAGACTCTGTCATGGAATCTGACCAGAAATGCCACTGCTTGCATGAATGCTTAGTCCTCTCACTAGAAATGGTATCCTCAGTGTTGTGATCCCCGCCATCCATACCTGGAAGACAGTCAGTGGAGACATTGACTCACACATTAGTGCCTATAGTAGGGGAAGCCACTCGCCTCACACAAGAACACTTGTCGTCCAGTGAGAACCACAATAGAAATGGATTGCAGTTCTACAGATGTACTGGGGGAACAAACTTGTCATTTTAAAAATACTGCAAAACAGCCTCATTCTTTTCCCAGAGGTGATGGAGTATAAACCTACCACTAACGTGAATAACTCAAACGAATGATTGAACTTCCACTGTACCGTTAGTGCTGCGCGCCTTTTCTGCAGACTGAAGGAGATTTATGTCAGGTTCTTTCTGGGAATGCATATCTTCACAACCCAGTCTTTTCATGACGGCAGAAACTGAAATGCATTTGCAACAACAACAAAAAGCTAGGTCAGCTGAACTGCATTAAAAGAGAGGAAACCTATCTCTTAATAATAGCTGTGTTTAAACACTGCACTTATCTGATTCAGTATTCTTGAAGATGACAGGCACCAATGATCCTTTACTGTACGTAGGACTGGTCATTCCTTACATGGATAAGCTCTAGATTCATGTGCACAAGGTAGTGTTGACAGAAGGGTAGTGTAGCAGGGTGATCAGCATACAACTCTCTTTAGGAGTCATGGGAACACAGTGAAATGGGGGCTGTTCCTCAGTTCTGCATTCTTAACACTCTGACACTACCATTTCCTGAAGCACTCACAGTATGGTTAATGAGTCTAAAAATGTAAGTAGATATAGACCCTTAAAGAATAATACTATGTCTACACAAGTGCTCTATGGTATTTGCTGGATACTTGAAGAATCAGATAGAAATCCCAGACTGGATCAACAGATGAGAGTTGCATGGCCTCAGAACAGTGGACAATGGTTGTTTATTTTCATTGTTTAGCTAACCATTGTTTTTTATCTCATGCACAACGAGTACTACCATCTTCAGTGATAGAGGCTTTCTGTACCTAATAGTTTTAATCTGAGGACACTGTATTATTACCTTTATGTCCACGAGACCAAATTCCCAGACCAATAAAACAATAAAATAGGGATGGACACTGTATTTTTAAATCACTGACAACAAAAGAGACTAATTCGTCCTAAAGAATTAATGTAAGGGACTTTGGTGAGTGGAAACCTGTGGCTCTCCTCCCCACCACCCACATGCCATCAGCTCTCTCTCAGTGACTAGACTCAGGCTCCAAGTTATTTTAGGTATCCAAATTTGAGCATCAAATCTTGTTCATGACAGTCTTGTATTCAACTAACTGAGCTGAAAACAAAACAAAACAACAACAACAAAAAACGAAACAAACAGAAAACTCAGCACACCTGAGCTTCCTCTATCTTTCTCACCCGTGAATATCTGCAGCCTGATACGTAGGAACTACCTTTGCATTCTACCACTGGAGCAGCTGTGGGGTTCCTTGAGCTCTCCATAGGCTAGACTTGTTTGGGTTTTTTTTTTTTTTATGAAGAGCTAGGACTCTTTATATTGGATACCCATGTCTTGATGAGTTCATAGATGGAAGTTATATCTAGGAATGTCACCTTTATGCCTGAATCATGGTTGGTTCTTCTGTACCAGGGTATGCTGACAAATGACTCCACCAAACACAGCTATGATGAGATTCAACTAAATAATATAGGTAAGGCATGGTCTCTCATTTTTGTTCATTTACAAAATTGGCTGAAAATTGGATTGAGCAATTGGGTTATCTTTGGGAAGAAAACACATAATTCAAATCTCACAGCAACTAGGGTAAATGAGGGAATGACATACAAATGACCATGATGACTCTCTTGGGGTATGATTGGTGGTTTTAAGCTAAATTCACAATCTTATTGCCAGAAGACTTCTTTGAAATAGTGGAAAACAAAGCATAATGAAGTGTGTACACTGTTCTTATCTAAAGTGTGTCCTAAGAAAGTAATTCCACAATACATACAGCATCTCCACCTCTTTGACCGGACCTGAAATTTAGAGAAAACACTCTTAGACCCAGATCATAATCAGTTATGTTTACACAGGTCTTTGATTTTCCAGTGTCTCTGGGAAGTGGTAAGCAGGACTGGAAAGAATAGCCAAGTCATAGATTCTATACTAGTCTGTTTTATGATAGTCTTTTGAAACACCTGAGGTTGGGTACTGTATCAATAAAATAAGGAACTCTTTACACTTTTGCCCATTTAGCCCAGGTCAGGCAAACCTATCCCTTTTTCCCCTGCTAAGAATTCCCTCAAAGCTACTTTGGAACATGGCAGGGAAACATTATGACAACCTGGTGCTGTGAGAGGAATCCCTTCTAAGGAGTGCCTCTGCAGCCCAATTATCTACTCTAACTTCATCCTTGAAGGTCTCACTGCCTCACTGTCCTTTAATGGACATCAGAATCTTCTGCCACATCAACATTTGGGGAAACTCATCCACCTGTGTTAATCTTAGAAGACACCCAGCAGAAAGGCAAGAGAACACAGGCAGAGCAGAAGAAACAGGAACTTTCCCCATACAATAGGTTGTCAGCTTCTTATACCTATGTTCATCTAATCAGGAAATAGTTTGCAGGAGAAGACCTTCCTGATATGAACTATGGCACCTGACATGACTTATACTTCCCTATCATGCTGTGTCATATCATGGGTGACTTAGTTCTTGTTCCTATGTAAATACTTAATACCCATACTGTGTGAGTGGTTTTATTACTGAGATGTGATGGTCACAAAACTAAAGTATCATGAGAGTAACCTCTCTGTCTGAGGAAAAAGAAAGCCATCTTACCTCAGTCAATGGTGGTGTTACCTGTCTTCCTGAAGCCCTTGTTTGTTCATCGTCCATTTCTATAGGAACGAAAAGAACTTTCAACCTCATGACCACTTGTCATGGTCAAGGGTTATTATACTGATATGTATACTGGACTATGGCTGTGATCTATACTGGAAGAACTATGGCTGTCCTAAACGATGGAAATAAAAGCAATATCAAATTGGTAGTTGACTTTTGGTATTAAGGTAGATTTTAATGCCTGTCTGTCACAAGTTAGAATCACATAAATAGCAAGCCTCACCTAGAGAATTGTCTTGATTGCCTTATTTAATGCCAGAAGATCCACCTGGCATTATGAGAATGCCTGCTCTGATAGCAGCCAAATGAAAAGACTGATGACAGGAGGAAGGTATTTTGCAGTGTGCTGGAGGCATGGCTTCTCCATTGCCACCATGTGGATGTGTCCTGCAGATGCTGCCATTGATTCCTGCACTGAGAAAAGAACCAGTGTTTCCAGGCCTCTCTCTGTGACAAAGGATGAATGGTTCTCCAGGAACTTTCATATGTCTATGTATATATGAAAATGAAGTTATGCCATACACACACAGACAGACAAATGTGTGTGTGTGTGTGTGTGTGTGTGTGTGTGTGTGTGTGTGTTTATAATACAACAAACATTGCGGTACCACAAGTAGCTTAGAGAAAGAGAAGTTGTAAAAATGAATTTCTCTAGCAGGCTTGGAGATAAATATAGCTGGTCGTCCCACTGGATAGAACCAAAAGTTTCTAAAGACTCCTTTGGTAGTGTGGAAAAGCAAGCCAGTAAGCATGGTCTTCCATGGTCCCTGCCTCATTTTCTGCCAATTGATTCCTGTTTGAGCACCAGCCATGAGTTTCTTGTATGATGAACTGTTATCTAGAAGTGTAAGCTAAATAAACCCTTTCCATCCCAAGCTGCTTTTGGCATTGGTGAAAAAAAAAAACCAAGGATAATTTGGTAAACACTGTAATAAATATCATGTAAATTACAAATTTCAATGACTTCTTCTGACCATTTTTAAGTCAAGAAAAATGACACTACTTTCTAGGTATTCACAAAATGTATTTTAAGCATCACAGACCAATGTTAATATATCCTGTATCCATGTATAAAATAGCAAATCTTTTTGAAAAATTACATTCTCATTATTATTATTATTATTATTATTATTATGCATATGTGTGCATATGATGTGTATGTATGGTGGTACATTTCATAGAATGTGTGTGAGTCAGAGACAAACTTTGGGGAGTTGTTTCTTTTCTTCAATTTTTATATGGGTTCTTGGAATCAAACTGAGGTCATGAATGTTGGAAAGTAAGCATGTTTACCCAGTTCAGCCATCTTGCCATCCTAGGATTGGCACATAGGATGGTAATTTTTCATACTATTGTTCAAGGTATATGAATATATCATCCAGGAGATGTAATGATACTCAAGTATTCATTCCTTGATCCACAATATCTTATTGAGTAGTGCAACATACTGATATCATTACATACTGAATCTAGCTACATAGCATATCATTTACTTTTCCCTTTGGTTTCCCTCTACCGTGTCATGACTTCTATTCATTGTGTGAAGCAGCTGCCCAGGTTCATCCAACCAACTCACAATAAATGGAGGAAGGATGGTGATGTGGCACCCATGGGCCACTGAGGATTGATAAAGGAGCTCCTCATGAGACTCTCCACAAGGGAGAGCCTTCATTTAACACTGAACTGCCGATTGATTATTATACTGCCACTCTCCCAGAATATTCAGTTCGCAGAGCTACAGAGCTTGGAAGGTCACAGTTACTCTGACTTTGAATATTACTAAAGGGTGTCTCTATTCTTAAATAGCTTTAGAGCGTGGGAAAGGAGTGACCCAGGACTCAGTGTGAGCATCACAAATGGTGAGACTTCACAATCCCTATCTCATTTGTATATTCCTATGAGATTTGAACATCAGGACAATGGTGAACTGTGACACTTCAGTAGCAAAATATGCCCTGGGCTAGGTTGCTTTGGATTCACCTTATGGTGTGTATTTCTATAGGCTGCAGAAATCTACTCATAAGATAGATGACCTGTCTGGTATAGTGGCTAAAGACCACAAGGCCTGAATTATGAGCACAGGTCAAGTTTAGAACCTGAGAATTAAGAGTCACATACTGATTCCCAGCTTGGCTACTTCACCTAAGAGCTTCAGGAGCACAGACATGTGCCTCACTATCTCTGCTGACTCCATGTGGGGCACACATGTCACAACTGAAGGACATGTGTCTTTCCTGTTAGTGTGAGATCTAATGAGCACAAGAGTGGAGTGTAGGTACTCTGACAGAGCACTGCAGTGATTGGTATTCTATGAGTTATCTCTGCTTATCCTGGAAAATATTAATTTTAGTTTCACACAGATTCAGGTTTGGCAGAATTGGATAAAAGTTTAAAAATAACTCCTTCATTGGCAAGAGTATCTATTCATTTTTTCCATTTTTATTAGGTATTTAGCTCATTTACATTTCCAATGCTATACCAAAAGTCCCCCATACACACACCCCCACTCTCCTACCCACCCACTCCCCCTTTTTGGCCCTGGCGTTCCCCTGTACTGGGGCATATAAAGTTTGCAAGTTCTATGGGCCTCTCTTTGCAGTGATGGCCGACTAGGCCATCTTTTGATACATATGCAGCTAGAGACAAGAGCTCTGGAGTACTGCTTAGTTCATATTGTTGTTCCACCTATAGGGTTGTAGTTCCCTTTAGTTCCTTGGGTGCTTTCTCTAGTTCCTCCATTGGGGGCCCTGTGGTCCATTCAATAGCTGACTGTGAGCATCCACTTCTGTGTTTGCTAGGCCCTGGCATAGTCTCACAAGAGACAGCTATATCTGGGTCCTTACAGCAAAATCTTGCTAGTGTATGCAATGGTGTCAGCGTTTGGAAGCTGATCATGGGATGGATCTCTGGATATGGCAATCACTAGATGGTCCATCCTTTCATCACACTTCCAAATTTTGTCTCTGTAACTCCTTCCATGGGTGTTTTGTTTCCTATTCTAAGAAGGGGCAAAGTATTCTTAAAATCAGTCCAGCACTGTTCCACAGAAGGTTGCACTTGCCTAACTACGGTCCATGGATTTCTTTTTGAATAAAATGAACCTCAGAACACACAATGAATTATCATGGTATATTATGATTTCCAGTATTGTAAAACAAAGAAAATTTTCCATCTTACATTATTAAGGCCTCACAGATATGAGTGCTATTCCCTCTAGATGTGGGCCAATTGTTGAAGGTTTGCAAAGCAAGAATTTTATCAAATGAGATGTTCTTAGCCCTCAAAAACATAGTAAATGGGACATATAAATCAATATTCTTTTATTGTTGATTGAGTTTTTATACAACAAATAAGTTTTTCCATTATATTTACATGTCCCTAGACAATATTTTTGTAAGATTCCAAAATTTTTCCTTGCATGAAATATGTTCATTCTGACTTGAGCTTTGTCAAAATAGAGTCCCTATTCCCTAAGCATGTTTCCCATAATTGGGGCATGAAAGAAAGAACTAAAATAATCATTAATGAAAGAAATTGGAGGATGAGGAGGCAGAGAAAAAGATTTTTGTTTACTAACATACACACACACACACACACAAACCCACTTGACCATACAACATAGTCATTTCTTTTTACTAGGAATTTGCTCTGTGGAAAAGGTTTGACAGAAAGGCAATAAAAGAAAGTGAGTCCTTGGATTTCTACTTTGTCCATACCTTATAGGGCATGACATGGGCAATCTACAGTTTTCTGTGTGTTCTGGTTTGGGTCTGCATGAGATGCTACCCCAGGAGAGCGCTGAAGCTGTAGGATGTGGGGCCTGTGCTGAGTTAGCAAGTTCCAAGGAGCATCCTTGGCTGGATGGATGGATCAGTGGTTAAGAGTACAAGGGGCAAACCTTCACTTTCTGGAGCCCGGGCCTGCTTCTGCTTATTGTGTTTCCTCCTCGGTGTGGATGCAAATAGAAAAGTGGATTCGTACAAACAAGGCTACCCACGACATCCTTGCCAATGCCAGGGATTCAAACATGACAGAAAACACTTCCTTCCTTCAGTGCTTCTTCTTAGTGCACAGCAAGGAGGAAAACAACAAAACAGAATGATCCCGTGAGAGTTGCATCATGGTGTCTCTCTGTCTGTCTGTCTGTCTAGAAGACCCTCACTCAGCATCCAACCAGTGCCATGACCTACCGGAAACGTGGTCTTTGCTTTTCAGGAAGTAGTGACTGGACAAATCGGTGTTGATATTGCCACTTATGTCTGAAAGAGAGCCAAGGGACAGAGTGACTCACACAGATCACAGATGAACACACTATGTCTCACGAAAGAACCATCTCTGCTTTCCTTTGGTTCCTTATCATGTAATCAGAACCAAAAGAGATGTCTAAATGTGGTTTTGAGTTCTGTGGTTGAACTTCTACTGGTGGGCTAGGTACATGAACAACTTCCATACTAAAACTACTGCAAGGTACCTTCATTCTTTTTATAGTGGGGATACAATATCATCCACAACTACTGATAATAAATGTAATAATTAAATTTACACAGTACCGGTTTTAGGGCCATGGGCCTCTTCTGGTAAAATCACAGTCGATGGTAGTGGTCTTATACAGCTGAGGACGGAGCAGCTAATGCCAAGTTTTCTCAGCATAGAAGCAACTGGAATGCACAAACAACAGAAACACTTACGTCCACGGGATTTATTATAGACAAACAAGACACTAAAAATTGTTCTGTCTTTAACATATGATCTCATTTCTGATTTGCAAGCACACTCGTCTGATTCAGACTGTCACCTCTGGAAAGTTATGGAAGTCAGTGTCCACTTAATAGAGATGTGGCATGGTCAGTGTAGGGGAGGTCTCAACTCACAGGACGAGAGACAATTTTCAACAGAGCTGTGTGAATGTGTGAGATAGCCAACATCCACATCACTCTGAGAGCCATGTGAACACATTGAATTCTGTGCAATTGCTCAGTTCTAACTCTCTAAATATAACAATACAGCTTCCTGGGAATGCATATTAACTCTAAGGAAGCTAAAAAGGCAAATGAAGAAAAAGTCCCTAAAAGCAAACTCTGGCACCACAAAGGTGTTCAATTGTGTTTGGGGATGCCAGAAAATCAGCTGGATGGGTATAAGGAGAAATGAATCCACCATACATGGTTATGATGAGCTTTTAACTAAGGAATGCAGGTAAAGCATAGTCTCTGATATTTTCATTGACAAAATTGACATGAGTAATTGGCATATCTTTTGGGAGAAAACACATGAAGACATTTTCTGATACAGGAAATGTCAAGGCCACTAAGGTTAATGGAGGAACAACATACACATGACCAGGATGTGTATCGGTAGCTGTTTTACCTAATTTCACAATCTTATTCATATTAGTTTGCTTTGAAAAGAATGAAAAGCCAATAGGACCACACAGACATGGTGACAGCATCCACAGGTTCAAACCAGACAAGTCCCTGGGTCTAGAGGGGAAGTGGACATGGGCTTCAGTTAATAACCAAGAATCTATCTGCAACTGGCAACCACTTACAAAGGAAAAATTAGATTTCTGCAATGGAGTCTCACTGAATATATAAACCACACTTAGGATATGCCCTGTGCCCAACAATAGAGCCAACACACACACACATGCATGCACACTAAAAAACAAAAAAATTAATAACTCAATGACATTTTTGTAGATTTTTTGGTCTCATGTTGTTTTGTTCTATCTTAATAATCTTTTTGTATATTTTGTATGTTATGGTTATTCATTCTGTGTTTCAACAGTTGTGTGTGTGTTTCTCCTGCTTTTTCTTTGTTTTATTTATTTTTATTCTTTTTTTCCTGCCTGTATGTTTTCTAAGGAGGGATTGAAAAGGGCACGGAGTTGGATGGGATGGAGGTTGAGGGAGAACTTAAAGGAAATGGGAGAGGGAAACAAGATAATTTCTCAAAAATGAAAATAAATTTGTTTCTAAGGAAATACAGAGTGGAGAACTTGACAAAAACAACGAGTAAGAGCACAGATCTTATCTACAGCGTGTCCTGAGAAAGGCATTCCAGAATACGTACAGAACCCGTACTTCCTTGTCTGGACCTGAAATTTAGAGAAAACAGTCTTAGGCCCAGATCATAATGAGATATTTGCACAGTTCTTTGGTTTTTCCAGTGTCTCAGGGAAGTGGTAACCAGGATTGGGAAGAATAGCAAAGTCAAAAGTTCTATATTAGTCTGTTGTGTGATACTCTTAGAAAATACCTGAGGCTGGGTACTGTGTGAAGAAAATAAGTAAATTTTTACACTTTTACCCATTTAGCCCAGGTCAGGCAAACCTATCCCTTTTTCCCCTGCTAAGAATTACCTTAAAGCTACTTTGGAACATGGCAGGAAAACATTATGACAACCTGTTGCTGTGAGATGAATCCCTTCTAAGGAGTGCCTCTGCAGCCCAATTATCTACTCTAACTCCATCCTTGAAAGGTCTCACTGCCTCACTGTCCTTTAATGGACAGCAGAATCTTCTGCCACATCAATATTTGGGAAACTCACTCCACCTGTATTAATCTTAGGAGACACCCAGCAGAAAGACAAGAGGACAGTTGCAGAAGAAACCGGACCTTTCCCCATACAATAACCTGTCAGCCTCTTACACATGATTTCATCTAAACTAGAAGTTGTATCATGAAAGTAATATTTCTAAGAAAAAGGAAAAGCCATCTGACCTCAGTGTCCAGTGGTGTTGCCTCCATTCGCTCCTCCCCATGCAAATCTAGGGGGCAGAAAGATCTTTCAGCTCATGACATCACTTGTCATGGGTAGGGGTTTTCATGTTGGCAGGGACAGTGACATCTGGATTTAGTCTATATGTCCTGCCTCAGTGCATATAATTAGCAAACATGGTTGAAGCTCTACAAGACCATACTCACAGCCTGGAAAAAGGAGAGCAGTGCAAGATCTCCAGTAGAAATGATATTCTCCTAAATAAGGTGAATCTAAAAGCCTTGTGACATAATCCACCTTGGATACAGTCAACACTAAATAAAGCTTGTATTAAATGGCAGATTTTTATCACCTTTCTGGAAGCTTTCAAGTCTTTCTAGATCTCTCCTAACCTCTTCCGACCTCTACAGATCAACATACACAGATTTTGTAATCATTTACCATCATCATATGTTTTTACTTTGCTCATTTATTACTGTGTATGGAGGTACACATACAAAGTGTATATGTAAGAATGCATGCTATGTAGCTTCTGTCTGGGTCAAAGGACAAGTTGTGGAGTTGATTCTCTCCTTCACCTTCATATTGATCTGAGAACTCTCACTCAGGTCCCAAGAACTGTAAGAAATATACAGCTAGCCATTGAATCATATTTCTACATATACTATAAATACTATAGCATATAGAATTTGGATCTTGACATGTACACATTGTTCAAGGAATTTAATGTACTATTAGGCACAAGATGTAATGACACTAAATTATTCACCTTTGATACACAATACATTATTGATGAGTGCAAGATACTGACATTTTTACATTTTAAAATTAACCATCACACACTTTTTCACTCCTGCTAGTTTTCCTTTACTGAGTCATCCTTTTGTGGGGTGGATGTCAATACAAACTGTTCAGTCTATGTGATGCTACTTGTACGGATATGCTTTTCAGAGTTGATCACTCATTATGCGATAATGAAGTGAGGGGTAGGAGGGAGGAGTTCATCTTTGAAAAGGACGATTTCTCCTGTTCTCTTATTCTCCAGTCTTCTACATTTCCTTTCATATTGGTCGGACTCTCCGAGATTCTCCTCTTCCATGTTAGTGTTACTATTGTATGTACTTCACACTAACTATTGAATATCAACCGTACCTTCATTAATTGCACAGGGCTTTCTTGCCATATCCACAGTTGATTTTTCAAGAACCATATTGGAGGACTCAGTGGGCCTAAGACCCACCCTTCTCTTTATAGCATTAACTGGAATGCAGTCAGAACAAAGAAGGGTCAGATCAATTGAATTTTAAAAACACACAAACAAAAAACCCAAAAAATCTAACAACTGTTATGTGTATAACATGTGATCTCAATATTGACTTTCATGCATACTTTTCTGATATAGAAACACAAGTTAACACAAGTATGGCATGGTAAGGTCTCAGTTCATGGGAATGACATAGTATTTACAGAGAATCAATGGGACACAGTGTGTGAGTTATCCATTTAGATCCATGTAAACCTAGTGAGACTTACAAGACTTCTGGGTACAGCATTGTTGGTTCTATGACACACTATAGCCCAAGCACTTACATTTAGCCTGATGAATCTTAGAAAGTAAATGAACATAAAGCCATAAAAAAAAACACCATTAGGCCTAAAGGAGTGCTCTCTGGTATCTAATGAATGCCTGAAGAGTCAGCAGGGCAGCAGTGGTTGGGTCCAGCTTCAGACCAGTAGGCAGTGGCTGTTCTTTTCATTCTTCACCTAACCATGATGTTTTATAACCTGTGAAGACTGTATAATATCACATTCAAATAGAGAAGTAGGCAAGAGGCTGTCTTCGTTCCAGTGTGACATAAGTACCCTGAAGAAAAAACTCAGAAGAATAGATGTTCTACTTTTTTTTTCCAGTTCCTAATTTAAATACTAACAATTTTCTCCAAGAGAAATGATAAGACAGAGTTTGGATAGTTCCAATGCCTCCATTTGCAATCCATGCTTACCATGCAATGACCCCACAATGACTCCGACTCCAAGCCATTCTAACACAGCTGTTATATTATAGTGTCAGGGGAGAGCATTTCCCTTGAATTGATAGATTCTGGATAAGCCTTCAAACTCAATGAACAAGACAAGAACTCTGGTGATTTGGTGATTTAATGGATGTATCTGTGTACATCACTTTCTAGATGACTACTGCCATCAACACTGTCTGTGAAGACATAACTAAGAAGTGTCCCAGAGAAGGTCAGAGCCTTCACTAAATCTGAGTATGCACCTCTCATCTGCATTCTTCCTCAACAAAGTTCAGTTTCTAAACTACAAACTCTACTATCCTTACTTCAATCCTGAACAGATATGCAGTCCTATCTGCCTTTAACAACAACAATCTGTAGTGGATGTCAACTTAGATATGCGCCCGCACTCACAAGGCATATAAAAAATTAGTGACATGAAATCACATTATTTGATGGTGAATGTATACATCTACTGAGTGTACTGGCTCCCGATACACTCATAATACCCAAGATGGGAATAGCAGCAGTGAGGCAAACAAGCCTTCAGGCATAAAGTATAGCTCATCATGAAAAAAAGTATGGTCAAAATAATGAGACCATATTTATTACATAGTGGACATGAGCTCTGAAATGTGTGGCTTTTGGACTTACATTATTAGCATCTATAGCACTAAACTATTTGTCTAGAATAAGCCATGTTAAAGTAAAAACCCATTGACGACACCTGCCCACCATGATTTCTGGTGTAGAGTCTGTCGTTATCAAAATCAATTTGACAAGAAGCAGAAAGGCTTTTATTTTTCTGGGTTGTTTTGTTTCTGGAGGCTGTTTTACTCTTCCCAGACAGGGTCTCCTGTCACAACCAGGATTGACCAGGAAATGCCTCAGACTGATCACCATGCATTCCTCACTACAGTGCTAGGATTTCAAGATTGTGCACCAACTCCCGAGGTATGCAGTGTTAAGGATTTAACCCAATGCCTTCTGCATGGTAGCCCAGTTTTTTCTAAGATAAACTAACTGGGCCTACCTGGGCTTTCTCTAGCTTTTAAACTTGTATCTCCAGCACAATGAATGGATGGTCTTTCAGATTTGACCACCAAGACAGCTAAGGTACTGTTCAGAGTTCACTGTGTGTTGGAATTATTCAGGAAAGCTAGGGTTTCTCCATAATTTCTACCCAAACCTTGATAGAATAAAAGGCACCGTTTATACTGAGGAAAGTCAGTTTTACACCTCCCATCTGGAAAAACATTTTGTTCTTGTGCTCACTAGCTACTACTCTTGGTCACATGTCCCCATTGCCTGGTAGGACCTTCTTTAACAGGATACATGCTGAGAAATGAAATCGAGAATATCTGTGGTGAGGTACAACTAATGTGGGGAAAGTGTGAACCCTTAATTTTTTTCATTAACCAAATTGACATAATTGACTGGAAAATGAAGGTATTTGTGGGAAGGACACATATGCAAATATGATCTGTGATACAAAATCCAAAGGCTACTAAAATAAATGACAGAACTAAAAACACATGACTATGAATGTGTCTCTTGGAATACCAGTTGTTCTAAATTATGCTTGCCCTTCTCGTGGCTATCAGGTCACTCTGAAAATGGTGGTCTAGTAAGTGCTTAATTCTTATCTACAATGTGTGTTAAGAAAGACATTCCAGAATACATACGGAATCTCTGCTTCCTGGACTGAATCTGCAATTTAGAGAAAAAAACTCTTAGGATCAGATTATACTGAGTTATGTTTGTCTATGGCTCTTGTAGGCACTTTGAGCAGTGGTAGACAGGACTGGGAAGAGTAGCCAATTGAAAGATTCTATATTAGTCTCATTGTGTGATACTATGACAAAACACCTGAGGATGGGTACCGTTTAAATAAAAATAGGATTTTTCACACTGCAGCCCATTTAGCCCATATCAGACAATCTTACCTCTTTGTCCTATACTAGGAGATTCCTTAAAGCTTTGTTGGGACACAGCAGAGAACTCTTATGAGAGCCTGCTCTTGGGAGATGAATCCATGTTTATTAAGGGGTACCTCTGTGTCTGGATTATTTACCCTAACCTCATGCTTTAAAATCTCAGTGCCTCGATGTCTTTATAATGGACATAAAAATCTTTTACCACATCAATATTTGGGGAAACACTTTCCAACTGCCATAGTCTTAGAAATCTCCTGAAGAAAGATAAGAGGATACTTTGAGAGAAACAAACTTTAAACAGGTAATATGGGCCAACCTTAGAGTGAAAATAACTCTAGTTTTAATCTGAACAAAAAAACCTTCTGTCATAAGAGAGGCTCCCTGAAAACATTCTGCAAAAGGTGGCCCTGGCATTTTTGTATATCGTCCTCCATGAAGAACGACATGTTCCTGTTCCAGATCCTACTCTTACTGAGAATATTCTTGAATACCTACAGTGTCTGCTATCTGATTTATCACTCAGTTGGCATGAAATAGAATATAAAGGAATCCTAAACCTTGCCTTTCTGTGTCTTAGGAAAAGGAAAACGTTATTTTACCTTAATTAGAGATATACGTGTCTCCATGACTTGGGGGATGTTCATCTGGCGGTTGACAGACAACACTAGAAGAACACAAAATAACTCTAGCTATTGCATAGTTATACCACTTAGTGCATAAACATTCAGACTGAATGAACATAGTTCATTAATAAATATGGTCACGCTGATGCAAAAACACCCTCTTGGCTGGAAAAAAATTTTAAGAGAAGAACTGGAGAAATAGAAACCTAAGTTTTGCACTTCTATATAATGTGAATCTGAAGCTACCTGAAAACATTTTATTGAGGAGACAATGTAATAAATGTTAATGATAGGTTTCTGCTACTTCTTCAAAATACTGTGACAACAGGACAGCTGGTACTTCCTTCTAGGTATCAGTCAGACCTCTTTTAACTGTATTGTCCAGCATCTACATTCCATATGATTAAATGTATATGATTTTTAATGATATATTACCTTAATATTGTAGTGTGTATTTGTGTAAATGCAGTGTGTGCTTCTGCGTGCTATGTATTATGTAGGTCCAGAAGACAACTTTATAGAATTCCTTTTCTCCTTCATGGATTACATGAGATCTGGAAATCAAAACAGGTAGTCATATTGGTTAAGTTTTTGTTTTGTTTTGTTTTGTTTCTTTTTGTTTTTGTTAGCTTTGTTTTCTTTTGTTTCGTTTGAATGTTTATCTGAGTGCCTGTATGTATGTGCACCAATTCCATGCCTGATGATATCAGAGGTTAGCATAGCATATTTGATGTCGTGAAACTGAAGTAATGCATAATGGCTGAGAAGCACCTGAAAAAATGTTCAACATCCTTAATCATCAGGGAAATGCAAATCAAAACAAGCCTGAGAATAGACCTCAAACCAGTCATAATGGCTAAGATCAAAAGTTCAAGTGACAGCAAATGCTGTCAAGGATGTGGAGAAAGAGGAACACTCCTCCATCGCTGGTGGGATTGCAAGCTGGTACAACCACTCTGGAAATCATTTTGGTGTTTCCTCAGAAAAATGGACATAGTACTACCAGAAGATCCAGCAATACCTCTCCTGGGCATATACCCAGAAGATGTTCCAACTGGTAATAAGAACACATGCTCCACTATGTTCACAGCAGCCTTAGTTATAATAGCCAGAAGCTGGAAAGAACCCAGATGTCCCTCAACAGAGGAATGGATACAGAAAATGTGCTACATTTACACAATGGAGTACTACTCAGCCACTAAAAACAATGAATTCATGAAATTCTTAGGCAAAGGGATGGATCTGGAGGGTTTCATCCTGAGTGAGGTAACCCAATCACAAAAGAACTCACATGATATGCACTCACTGATAAGTGGATATTAGCCCAGAAACTTAGAATACCCAAGATACAATTTGCAAAACACATGAAACTGAAGAGGAAGGAAGAACAAAATGTGAATACTTCATCCCTCCTTAGAATGAGGAACAAAATATCCATGTAAGTTGTTACAGAGACAAAGTTTGGAGATGATCTGGAAGAAAGGACCATGCAGAGACTGCCCCATCCGGAGATCCATACCATAATCAACCACCAAACACAGACACTGTTGCATATGCCAGCAAGATATTACTGGCATGACCCTGATATAGCTGTCTCTTGTGAGGATATGCCAGTGACTGGCAGATACAGAAGTGGATGCTCACATTCATCTATTAGATGGAGCACAGGGCCCCTAATGAAGGAGCTAGAGAAAGTAACCAAGGAGCTAAAGGGGTCTGCAACACTATAGGAGGATCAACAATATGAAATAACCAATACCCCCCCAGAACTGTGTCTCTAGTTGCATATGTAGCAGAGGATGGCCTAGTTGGACATCAATGGGAGGAGAGGCCCTCGGTCTTGTGAAGATTATATGCCCCAGTACAGGGGAATGCCAGGACCAAGAAGCAGGAGTGGATGTATTGGGGAGCAGGGCGGGGTAGGGGGTGTGTGTATGGGGTACTTTCAGGATAGCATTTGAAATGTAAATGAAGAAAATATCTAATCAAAAAATCAAAACTAAAAATAAAATGGCATCGCTCCCTGGATAAAAAAAATTAAAAATAAATAAATATATAAAAAGTTTAATAAACTAATAGTATCACATTTTAAAAGTAGCTGCTATAGTTGCTAAAACACCTTGTGTCTCTTTTCCACTGTGGTGGAATGATCCCCTTGAACTATAAGCAGGAATCTTACCAAGCTTTCAGTCAGGTTGTTAGGCAGCAATAGGAAAGCAACTAATATGTCATGGTTCATTCATCACCTCTGCCCACTTGGAAGACCTTTAATTGCCATTCTCTCTTCCTCGACCACCCAAGCAAAGAAATAGCCCTATAGCACCCAGACCTTCTCATTGGATCTGACTAGAAAGGCCAATATCTACCCCTACCATGGTCATTTCTTTGAAGGCTAGTCTCTATACATAAGCAATTTTCAGGCTGTTCCATATGGAATCTGGGAGACAGCCAGTGGAGAGAGTCTATCGTGGGAGCCTATAGTAGGAAAAGCCACACTGCCTCACACAAGAACCAGCTCAGCTTTCCTTTGGTTCATATCATGTAATCAAAACCAAACTAAGAGTTTAAACACTTTTTCATTGTGCAGCTGAACTTGGACAGGTAAGCAGAAATAAACTGCAAGATACTTCATTCTTTTCACAAAATTGTTGTATGATCACAAGTACTATGAATGACATAATGACTACAGCATCCCCCTGCATCAGTGGTGCTGCATGACTTTGCTGCTCTATTCGCTATCAGATGCCCATGTCCATGTCCTTCTACTGAAGCAGCTTACTGCTTCTATGAACTTTTAAAGAGAAGTTGAACTTTTAAGTGGCCTGCACTATTTGAAGACTGTGGGACTTTTAACATTGTACACTATTTTATATTATACCAACATGGGATCTTGGAGAAAAACAGGCAAGACTTTGATTAACCGTGGCATGCTTATGTCTCAATGCCTATTTACATTCATATAGGCCAAGGGTAGAATATAGTGGTTTGGATAACAATGTCACTCAAAGTTCATGCATTTGTATATTTGATTCCATAGGTGGTGGTATTGTTTGGGAGAGGTTGTAAGATTTGAAGCCTGACTTGGCGAAGTACATCATTAGGTCTGGACTTTGTAAGGTTGTAGCCTCACCCCACTTCCATCCAATCTTTTCTGCTTTCTGGATGTAGTTGAAAATGGAATCTTGGCTTGTTTTTCTGCCCCATCTATTCCAATCCTCCCCCCAAATAGACTGTAGCACTGGAACAAAAGCCAAAACAGGTCTTTTCTTCTGTTTTTGATTGTGATATTTTATGACAGTAACAAAAAAGAACCAATGCAGAAATTGGTACCAGAAAGCTGGGGCATGGATGTGACAGACCTGACCATATTCCTTGATGGAGGACTATGGATATGGAGAACTTTGACATGAAAGAACCATTGAGTGTTTAAAATGGAATAAGCTCATGAGTAGGATGTTGGAAAATAATGCTAAAAGAGAGACAAGGAAGAAATCTTAGTTTGTGGGCTTTCAGGGAGCAGCAAAGTGTCCTTGGAGCTACTTGAATGAAGTTTGGGTTAGGACTCTGGAAGAGAACCCTGTCCTTTACAGGGATAATAGCTCTTGGGTAGCCAGGACTGGGAAATCAGATGAATAGAGAACCAGCATGGCCCCTGAGGTGAAATCTTCGAAGAAGTATGTCCTTGAAGTCAGCACACAGAAGCACTGGCTCAGAGAGGGCAAGCATGGATCTCTCGTGGCACCAAAACTTGGTAATGTGTCAGTTTCTGATGTGCTACTTGCTGTGGTAGCATAAAAGCTTCAGGATTGAAGCAGACATGGAAAGAAGCTGTGGTGTGGTGTGGTGTGGGTGGGTCAGAGTCACTAAGGAGAGGCTAAGCAAGGCCATGGGGGGAAAATCCAAGCTTAGTTTCAGGGAGAACTCTGCATATTGGAGATGACAGGATACCAAAAGCAGTGAACTTGGAGTGGAGCTGGCATGAGCCTCCAATAGGAGGCACATGTGCTGTGGGTGTTTGTCTGGGAAACACAACTCTGAAAGCTTTTAAAAGCAGAAGATGATGAGTAATTCCTCGATGTTGGATATAGACCTTCTTGTATTATTTTGTTGTCAGTTTTGTTTTGTTTTCCTTTCTTTTCGCTGTGGCCTTCTTATTGCATCTTTGAACTAGGAGCATTTAAAAGTTGAGTTTTCCCAGGAAACTGAAGTTAAGAGATTGGAAGTTTTAGGAGAACTTGAATTTTTAAATGGTTGGCATTATTTGAAGACTGTGGGACTTTTAACACTGTACACTATTTTATATCAACGTGAGATTACGTAGAAAGCCAGGCAGGGCGATGATTCAACACTGGCATTCTTCTGTGTCATTTTGATATGAACAGTGCCATTTAATCCTCATCATATACTCCCACACCTAGAAAAATGGAATCAAACCTGAGGAGGTGCTTCCATCAGACTGGCTTGTGAATATGACTATGGGCAAATTCTTTATTGCTACTTGACATAGGAGGGTCCAGACCACTATGGGTAGTGTTAATCCTTAGGCAGATGTGGCAGTCTTCTGTAAGAATAGTGACTGAGCAACCCAGAGAAAGCCAACTCAGTAAGCAGCATTCCTTCATGATCTAAGCTTATATTCCTGCCTCCAGCTTGCTATCTTAAGGCCCTGACTTCACTTCCCTTGGTAGTGTATTGTAACTCAAAGATGAAATGAGCCTTTTCCTAAAATGTACTTTTAGTCAGTATGTTTATCATACTAGCAGAAAGCAAAGTCTAACAGGTACCTTTGACAAGATGTAGGACACAGAAAATAACTAAAAATACTTACTAATGAATACACCAGCAGGACAGAGACATGGGAAGGAAACAAGTTTGGCTCAACTATTAGATGACAGTTACAAACTACATTAAACTCTGGACTCGATGACATGGCCATTTTTTTGTCAAAAGAGTACACTTTCTTCTTACAAAGGGTGAAAGAATAAGAATGAATAATAAAATATTTGGTCAAAGCACTGAGAAGAGCATAAAGAATGATTTACCAACACACCCTCATCATTGGTTCTGCCTATTTGGAAGACTCTTAAATTGACTATAAGCCATGGAGAAAGAATAACATGGCTGTGCCTAGACCATCTGATATGACCAGGAATGTCATTACTTACCACTATAATATTTCTCCCAAATTAGGCTGTCCAAAGATGTTTCACTTGGGATGGTGGGATCATCCCTGCTGACCATATCATCAGTATCTAGAAGATAGTAAGTGGAGAGAGTGACTCACATATGGGTACCTGTAGTGGATTATACATGCATTGCAGAATATCAATCTCAGCTTTCCTTTGGTTTTATCATTCAGTGAGGACCACAATAGTAATTTTAATGTGTTTTAAGTCCCATGTTTGTACTTCTCCATGTAAGTTAGGGAAATTAACACTTCACATAGCAATAGAATTTTCAAGGTTTCTTCATCTTATTCACAGAGGAGATACTAGAAAATATACAACGATTATTAACACAAAATGTAAATAATGGGTCACCTCAATACCATCAGTAGAATCGCGGGACTTTCATGCATTGTTCAACATCACTTTGCCATAGAAAAAAGGGGACAGCAGCAGAATATGATGGTTTCGATAGGAAATGTATCTCAAAAGCAGATGTATTTAAACATTTGGGTCCCCAGTTGAAGGTAGGATTTTAGGAAGGTTATAGCATGTTACGGTCTGGAAGTCTTCCTGACCAAAGTGCATCACTGGGAGTTTGTTTACAAGTGGATAGCCTCACCCCAACCTGCAGGCCTGTTCTAATTTCTACATCTGGTTGAAGATTTGATCTCTCAACTTCCTGTTCTGGCTTTTCTGATCCCCAGATTTTTCTACCATTAAAAGTTCTACCTATGGAACTGCAAGACAAGATGCATTCTTTCTTCCATAAGTTCCTTTTGCTGCTGCTGTTTTGTTACTGAAACCAAAAAGAAACTAATACAGAAATGGGTGGCAGGAAAAATTATATGTTGTTGTGATCCAACTGACTAGTTTATTTGGAGGATTGTGGAAGCATCTGGAACTGGACTTCAGCCATTGAGTCCTCAGAGCTTCATAGTGGGCTACAGGTTATAAGATCATGCTGAAGGGCAGACAGTTGTTTCACACAGCAGTAGAGACTCTATTGGGGTTACTATCAGGTGTGAAGTGGAGCTGTCTTGTCTACAAGACAAGACATGCTACTGCTCATAGAACCACAGAGGTACAACTTACCCGGGATACAGGAGATGAGTGAGTTACAGATATTGAGCATTGTGTGTGTCTTAGACTCGGGTTTATATTGTGTTTTTATTCTAAGTTTCTTCCTTATAAGCGAAACAAGTTATATGACTTCTTTTACATATAAAAGAAGAGCTTATAGCTAAAGGACTTTGGATTTCTAAGAAGAACAAGAGCTTTCAAATGGTTAGAATTATTTGAAGGCCATGGGACTTTTTGTAATATGATATTAATGTGAGATCTTGGGGACAAGCAATAAAGAGAAGGTTATGATTTGAATTTAACAGCAATGTGCTTGGGTATCAAGTTGTAAGTGGTGACTTGTATTGGTTAATCTTCACTGTCAGCCTCACATACCTGAAAAGGAGGAGCCTAAATTGGAGAACTGTCTCCATCAGATTGGCATGTAGAAATCTGTGTGGGGCTTGTCTTGATTGCTAATTAATATAGGAGGTCCTAGTCAAATGTGAGTGGGGATATTCTTGAATAGCATGGCTTTAGAAGTATATTAAATGTGTCTTAGCAAGCCAGAGATCAAGTCAGAAAGGAGTGTTGCCAATGATCTCTGTTTACCTTCCTGTCTCAAGATTCCTGCCTTAACTTGTCTCAATGATGGCCTAAGACTTTAAAATACAATGAAATAAATCTTTTCTTCCCCAAGTATCTCTTGTTCTTGTGGGCCTCAGAGCAACAGGAAGCAAAGTAGGACAGTGTACATTTGACAAAGGCAGAACACAGAGAATACCTAGTGAAAACATAAGACACAGGAAAGGAGCATCTTCCACAACCTAGATAATGACAACCTACATTAAAGTCTGGCACAAAAGTCATGGTCATGCTGCTGTCCTTGGAGTATATTATCTTTCTTTGTAGCAGGGAAAAAAAATAAGAAACTGGGTCCTTGTCTTTCTACCTCTATCCAGATTATGTGGCATGAGAGGATCCATTTACACAAGGCCTTAAACTATACTGTGTGGTTTGGGTTGAGTGGGAAATGTCCCACATAGCCTCAAGTGTTCAAACACTTGGTCCTCAGCTGGCAGTGCCTCTTGAGATGGATTTGCTCCAGCATAGGTAGCTCTTCCCTGGAGAAAGTGAGTCACTGAGGACATTTTAGGCTTTAGAGCCCAGTCTCATTTCTCTTAACTCACTGCCTCTTGAGTGTGAATATGATGTGATTGACTAGCCCCTGAACTGGCTAAGATACCTTCCCTGCCAGCTGCCATGTCTTCTCCACCACCGTGGGATCATCTCTTTAACTATATGCCACAATAAAAGTCATTGTCAACTAAAATGCTTCTTCTCAGGTATTTCATCATAATAAGGAGAAGATGAACTAACTACAATGATTCAATAATAGAGTTTTAGCATTGCTTCTTAGCCAGTCAGAAGACCCTTCAAACTGACAGTCATCCGTAGATACTCAAAGAGAAGGAATAGGAATAACCCAAATGATCCTAGACCCTCCCATTGGATATGGCCAGGAATGCCATTACCTACCACTACTACCAGCATAACTGCTTCCAAGGCTGCTCTCTCCAGACAATTCATTCTCAATGCTGGCCTTATGAAAATAACTGACATCTGGAAGAAAATCAGTGAAGAGTTGAATCTCACCAAGATTGCCATTATCTCCCACTCCCAAGATCATTGCTTTGAAGGCTGTTCTCCCTACCCAAGTCATCTTCAGTGTTTTCTTCAAACATATGAGTATCTGGAAGAAAGCAAATGGAGACAGTAAATGACCCATACCTTGATGATATAGTAGTTTGTGAAGCCACCCTGCCTCACATGAGAACAAGCTCTACTTCCTTTGGGTCACATCATTCACTGAGAACCGAAAGAGAAGTTTACTTTTATTTGATTTTTAGATTTTTTGATTTCTGATGAATTAGGGAGATTAATATGTCACTATGAAAAAACAGTGCAAAGAATCTTAATTCTTTTCATACAGAAAAGACAACATAATCTTCAACTACAATTTGGTTACTCAAAGTAATTATCAAGTGACCACAGTACCATCAGCAGGGCCACGCGACTTCTCTGCTATACACACTCTCTTTAACTCTTCTATTGTGCTGTGATTACGCAGTCTGTTGTTTCTATAATCTGCTCTTCTTGCCAGAGAAGGATCTTGAATGCAAGCACAACAAAAGGAGGTCAGCTGCAGAGCAGACAAACAAGTAAACTAATGATCATGCTGTATGTTAACATACATCTCATTCCTTATTTCCAAGCACATCCTTCTGATGCAGGCATTATTCCTGAACCATCACAGACATCTGTGTACACTAATGGCGAGTAAGACATGGTCACTGTAGGAAAGGTCTCTATTCATGTAGATGACACAGTATCAACAGAGGAGCCCTGTGAACTGAGTGTGCAGGATGGCCATCATCCAACTCCATACATGAGTCAGAACTCTGAAATTTGTGCAGCTTCTCACTTCTCCATTCTTGGCACTGTGAAGCCACAGTTCCCAAACAACTCACACTAAGCTTGATGAACTGACAGAAGCCAATCATGTCAGTCTTTGCTTTCAAGTCGCTCGCCCCACAAAAGTGCTCTACAGTGCCTGGGAAGTACAGGGGGACCCATAGAGAGCAGGAGCTTGATCCACTGAGGGATTTTGTGTCGCAAGAGGTTGTTTCTTAGCATTCTTTACCTACCCAAGGTACTTTACAGTCATGAATACTACATCTCTTAAATGAACCTGCAGATATCATGTTAGTTGCTACGTTTATGTCATGCAGAGGGGAAAAGAACAGATGAGGATCAATGTTCTACTATTCAACCCAGAAATGAAAACAGTTACACACAAAAAATAAAATAAAATAAAAACAGGAATGAGAGACCTTTGTCAGCTCAGCTATGGAGCCATCTCCTACCACTACTTTCATGCTGTCAGCTATCCATCCATGAGTGTTTCTAAGCATGTTAAAAAGAAAATACACATGGGTATTATTTAACAGATGGGATCTGACACCATTTACAATGTCAGCAAATAACTCACTGGCTACTGAGTTTCACCATACCTTCACTGCTACTGCTAGAGTTTCCTATATTTCCATAAGGCCCCTTTATAAATTTTCCACTGCCTCCTGAGGGCTGGACATCCCTCAACATTCTTTTTTTCTTACCTGAAAAAGAAATGAAGACCCAACAATGAAGTTCAACCTTAATGGCATAAAAATAACAGAGGGCAGCTAAGCATTGATCTGATTTTAAATATTTTATCTCATTGCTTCCTTCTGGATCATCACAGATTTCAGTGTACACTTGGTGTAGACATCACATGGTCAATATAGGTAAGGTGAGGACCAAGAGAAAAGCCACATGAATCAGTGTTGCAACATAGTATAACCCAGATGACCAGTATCTAGAGCACACTTCAACAACCACATGGATGCAATGAGGTTTAGACAATTCCTTCTTCCTCTACCCTTTGCACTAGGGCACTGGAAATGAAGGACTCTTCTTAAGCCTTATGATTCTAAAATACCTAAAAATAGAGGTTTAATTAAAAGCACTGGCAACACAGAAATCTCATGACATTTGTTGAATATGAGAAACGAACAGACAAAACCCAGCAGCTAGTTTAGACAGGGTGCATGCAGAAGGGTTGGTTGGGTGACCTGAGCCAAAGGGACAGTGATTGCTTGCTTTTCATTCTTAACTCAGCATGGTGGTTTGCAGATCATGGAGAACATATAGTATTACCTCCAGTGGGCCACGGCAGGAGAAAATTATATTACATTAATACACTTCACTGGAAGCTACTGGAGCACTTGCTTTTATGTCACTGGGAACAAATTGCCTGACAGAAGTAAAAAGGAAGATGTGGAGGGATGTTCTACTTTCGAATCCCTGACACAGAATATGAGTTTACAAAAGAAGCATCCAGGGGCCTTGTGGGTGTAAGTGCACCTCCCACCACCACCACACTCAAGCTGCCTATCAGTGCTTTGTGATCATATCTACCACAATGACTCAGACCAAAATCATGCTAACCCAGTTATCACTTGGTGGTTGGCAGGGAAACAACACTCTCTTTCAACCTATTCACTCTAAATAAACCCTCAACATAAACTGACAAGACAAGATGCCTCGACAACTGTTGCTCAGTTCACTGAGTGTGTGCATTCTGCCTCTCAGTGACCGTTACCTTAGCAACAATCTCTATAGCCAGGTCAGACCTACCAAAAGCAAGGGCAGTGGCTGCACTCACACTGAGTGTGCACATGCCCTGGTCACTTCTTCCTCAGGGAAGTCCAGTTTCTACTATACAAGCTGAGTTTCCATCCACTATCTACCCAGGGGTAGAACTTCCCTTGCTTCCCCTGAACTCAAAGCCTCCTTAGCTGATGCCTGGACATGCAGACACACCCTGGTATGACATGCAGCCATGTCTTCAGTGCTGGGTACATGCACTGGATGGATGAGCTTCCTCTGCTCTTACTTGCTAGTTAACATGGAGACTGACTAACAGTAAAAGAAAATATGTTTAAAGCAGAGTCTAGCTGGTCTTTAAATGTGGCCAGTTAAAAGAATTCTTATGACTAGATTTCCAACTGCATTGATTGGAGTTGGGCTCTAAACTGTGTGATGCTTTGAGCTCATGATGACAACCTAAAGTCTGTCACCAGTTCTTACTTTGATCTGTTACAGCAAATGAAATTAAGATGGGACACACATGCAGTTTGCCTTCTTTGCTGGATCTTCCATTGTTACAACAAATGCTCTCACTAGGCAGGTCACCTCATTCATTTCCTGTTTGTCATTTTTGTTTCCGTTGTTGTTGTTGTTGTTGTTGTTGTTGTTGTTGTTGTTGTTAGGCATGGTCTTATTGGACAGCCCAGGATGACCAGAAACTGTAGAACTGGAAATAACCATGGAGTCCAGATCCCCTGCTTCTACCTCTTTGGTGATGAGATAATGGGTGTGAGTACTGCCACTCAGATTTGTGTGGCACTGAAGATCACACTGAGGGCCTCCTACATCCCAAGTATGCACTTTACCACAAAAGCTGTTTTCCAGCATATTCTGTCTCTCACACTTGTGCAAAGTCTGCACCCAGGCAAATGGATGCTTAAGTGGGATTTTGTTATGGTTTTCTATCTCTGCAGATTTGACTTGTACCAGGTGCATCTAATGGCTGAAATTCATCTATATTGACTGATGGAATCATGATAAGGCAGTCAGTGGAAGTTTGATCTCATATACTGATACTGGAGTCCATGTTGTGCACACAATGGTGATCTTGGCCTATGAAGGTAGACAACTCACTTACCTCTGTGTCTTGGTCACTTCTATGGAGCAATACACAAACAAATAGAGCCAGCATGCAAGGCTATGATGAGGTCTGAACTAACGTAGGGAAAGAGTGTACTTTCTTCATTGAGAAAATTGATGTTAGAAATCGGGTTTAGGGACTGGAGAGATGGCTCAGCAGTTAAGAGCACTGAGTGCTCTTTTGTAGGTCCTCAGTTCAATTCCTAGCAATTACATGGTGGGTCACATCTCTCTGTAATAGGATCTCCTGCCTTTTTCTGGTGTGTCGGGAGACAGCTACAGTGTACTCACATACATAAGACAAACAAATAAATCTTTAAAGAGAAAGAAAAGTAAGAAAAAAGAAAGAAAGAAAGAAAGAGAGAGAAAGAAAGAGAGAGAAAGAGAGAAAGAAAGAGAGAAAGAAAGAAAGAAAGAAAGAAAGAAAGAAAGAAAGAAAGAAAGAAAGAAAGGAAGGAAGAAAGAAAGAAGGGAAGAAAGAAAGAAAGAAAGAAAGAAAGAAAGAAAGAAAGAAAGAAAGAAAGGAAGGAAGGAAAGTAGGAAGGAAGGAAAGAAGGAAGGAAGGAAAAAAGAAAGGAAGAAAGAAAGGAAGGAAGGAAGAAAGGAAGGAAGGGAGGAAGGAAGGAAGGAAAAAAAAGGAAGAAAGAAAGGAAGGAAAGAAGGAAGGAAGGAAGAAAGAAAGAAAGAAAGGCAGAAAGAGAGAAAGAAAAGAAAAGAAAAGAAAAGAAAAGAAATGATAAAAGAAAGGAAATTGGTTTTTAAAAATTGGGATTTCTATCTAGGAGACATATAGATATAGATACATTCTGGTGCATAAGATCTCAAACTATGTTTATCACAACTAAATGCATGCAGAGTACACATGCTCACAATTTGTTACTTAGGAGGTCACTTTGTAGGTTGGTTTGGGGAGGATGGGGGTTTCTTTAAATGAAAGTCTTGACAGTCCCTGCCAGCTGGTGATAGAAATTGAACACCTGACAAAAGATGGGCAGTGCTTATACAACTCTTATCTTAAATAGGTCTTAAGGAAACAGCTCCATAATACATACGATATCGTTTCTTGGTTGGCTGCACCTACAATTTAGAGAAAAGAAACTCTTAGGTCCAGAACACAGGGAGTTCCAATTATAAATGGTTTGCTTCCTCTTTTAGTATTTATATAATTATAATTAGGATGGGAAACACTAGTCAGGCAAAGATTCTGTATTAGTCATATGATTAATGTAAAAACATCTGAACTTGGATACTCTGTGTCAAAACTATTTTTCACACTTTCCCTGATTCAGCCCAAATCAGACACCCCTATCACCCTGTTAAGGGTTCTGGATGCTACACTGTCACAGGGCAAAGAAACTTAGTAACAACCTGTTCTTATGAGTCCCCTTTAAAAAGTGCATCCATGGCCCATGATCTGTGTGCCCCCTGGCTCTGAAGAAAGAGGTTCCTTTGAAGTGATATGGATGACCACAGATGCACAGTTGAGGAGGGATATGGAAGCTTCTCTGACAACCCCTGCCCTCATTCCAACCTCAACCCTTACCCAAAAACTAACAGCCTAGAAAGGAAGCGACAGAATTGAACTCTTTTATGAAGGGTGATGAGAATGCTGAAGTGTAGCTGTTCATAATTCATAGCTTCTGGTATGGGTCGGGGGATGACTAAGTTCTAGATAAGAGGCTTGCCATCATTGTTTGACCATGCTCAGTGAGTTTATAAATAACAAAATTTAGACTTGCATTCCAGTATTATTATATTTATATTTACTTTTTCTGGCAGGAAGACATGGAGGGACTGGGAAGTGAGTGTCATCAAAGAGCATGAAGTGAAAGTCACAGAGAATCAAAAATAAAAGTTATGTTAAAAAAGGGGTGCCTCCATGCTCAAATTACCTACACTAAATTTCATGTTTTAAAAGTCGGGTGACCTCAATGTTCCTATGATTGACATAGGCAGTTTCTAGCACAGCAAAGCCTCACAAACCTGCTCATCCCATCCAAATCATAGAATACTGCAGGAGAGCACAAAGACAACACTTACAGGAAATACACATTTTTCATAAATGATAAGTCATCTACCTTTGAAAATATTTATTTGGCGTGTATCTGTGCTTGAGTATATGTATGTGCATGTATCTTAGTTAGGGTTTTATTGCTGTGAAGAGACACCACGACCAAGGCAACTCTTATAAAGGACACCATTAATTGGGGCTGGCTTACACTTCCAGAGGTTGAGTCCATTATCATAGTGGTGGGATGCAGGGCAGCATCCAGGCAGACATGGTGCTATTAGAATGGAGGTTTCGACAACTTGATCTGAAGGCAGCCAAAAAAGGCTGTCTTCCACAGGCAGCCAAGAGGAGGGTCTCCTAAACCCTGGGCAGAACTTGAGAAGTAGCAGACCTCAAACCATGTCTACACAGTGACACACTTCCTCCAACAAGGCCCCATCTATTCCAACAAGGCCACACTTCCTAATAGTGTCATATACCACGGGCCAAGCATATTCAAACCACCACAGCAGCACATGTGTGCAGGAGTCCACTACTAGAGTTACAGATGGTTGTGAACAGATGGTTATAAAGGTTCTCTGCCATGTGACAGTATAGGGTCCAGAACCCTTAACAGAGATAGTATAGACTGATATAAGCTGTGTCAGTAAAATGGGAAACCACCAAAGAAATCAAACCTGATTCCTTTGAAGAGCAGCAAGTACTCTTAATCATGATACCATTGCTCCAGCTTCATCTGTTATCGTTTGAGTAAAAATTACAGAAATTTAACTATAAAAAGGAGCACCTTTGGGGGGAAAAAAAGGTCTCCTACAAGATTATCCACAGTGACCAGATCAGGGGATAACTTCGTATAATTTCATTTCATTCATTTCCTAAGTAAATAACTTAATACATGGGTATACATGATTGCTTTTATTATTACAATATGGCATCTACTCAAAATAGAGGGATTGTAAAGATCCTTGGAAATACCTTGGAAAATGTAAAGGCCAACTTACCTTCCCTGGCAAGGCCAACTTTTCTCTTGGGACAGTCCCTTCATCTGGGACTGTCGTCTGGATGATATCTGGAAAATAATAATCAAAAGAAATACACAATATAACAGCTCAAGGTACAAATTGTGATTTCCCAGAGATCTTTGCTTCATAAGCACAAAGATCTATGGATTTAGTCTACTCGCCTGAACTGAGTGGATATATTTCATTGATAAGCATGATCAAACTACTGCTAGACCATCCCTTCTGATGAGAAAGTTGGAGAAAAGAGGAATGGGGGACAAAACTTTTGGCCTCTCTCAGTAATGAGAGTAATGTCTAAGGACATGTGCACCAACCATGTTTGATGGGTGAGTACTAAAATGAAGCATAAGGTAACACAGGACTTCTAGCATGTCTTCAGGCCATTCTGAAGTCCAGGAAGAATGGCACTTTCTCAAGAACCTCTCAAACCTATGTCAATGCCCACTATCTGAAATATGCAGAATTTTCATTTGTAATTAAGCAAATGGAAATTTAAACTAAGTAATCCACAGAGCATACTACACAAATAGATTTGACAGAAGGTACACAACATAATTACATTCACCCACTCATCCTTTAAAAAACAATAAGATTGCTGAACAGTGGATGATGATGTCAGTAGTACACTCTAAGTAAAATACACACATGTAATTCTGTTGATCTTCCTTCCATTTGTCTTCATGGTGTAGAGTGGCTGCACAGATACAGATCAGTAAATCCACACGTGAGTGGGTTAGAAGGAGGGTCTTAGTCCCATTGACCACTAGAATACTTTAATCCAGCTATCTATCCAAGTTGTCACTAAAATGATACATCACATCAATATTGGAATGCTATTTCAAGTTCTTAAACATCCCTATTCTGGGGTGTGCATTTAATACAATGTCAACATTTCTTGGCTTCACAAATATCACTAAAAGGTATCCCTAATTTGAATTGACTTCATGACAAGTATGGAGACTTATTCAAGTCTCACAGAATGTGCATGTCCAAAGCCTCAGTATCCCAAAAGCCAATCTTATAAACACCCCCTTTCATGTGTGTGTGTATTCATTCTATCAATTCTGTTTCTTTAAAGAACCTTGATACAACAAATATCAAAAGATAAAGTCAAATTGCTTTACAGAACAATCAAAATATATTTCACAGAAAGTAGAATATTAACCAGTCCAGTTGAAGGACAACATTCAATGGTGATTATCATACCTTTACACGAACAAATATTTCCCATTTTTAAAAGTTTACCACGACCAAAATTGAAAAGCAAGTAGTCTCTTTGGAGAAAGTCTCTACTATACTGAGGATCAGGACTGAGACATGAACATATATAATCACATAACTATAGCAACACTGTGTGTCACAGAACTGGGAAGAGTGAGGTCACAATCCATACTGGGACTATCAAGCTGCTACATGGGCAAGTGGGATAATACAAGTTCAAGACAACATTTACAGATAGGTTAATAGGGTGGCAAGATGGTTTAGTGTTAAGAGTGTCATACAAGCCCGATGACCTGAGTTTAATAACAAGAACCCGTGGTGAAATACTCAAAAGCTGTCTTCTAGTATACTATGTATTTTATGTACAAATGTCAATCCATGTACCATCAATATACCTGTAAAACACACACACACACACACACACACACACACACACACCAATAGTAATAATTTTTTTAAAAGATTATTATACGTGTTATTTATAGCAGCTTATGATACCATACTAATTATGTTACCCAAAATCCTTTTTGGAGTGTCCTGCATGTAGGCTAAAGAAAGCCTTCCCCCAGTTGGCTCTAATTGGGAAAAGTTGTCACCAGCCAATAGCTGGGCAGATAGACACAGGTGGGACTTTTAGAGTGGGGGCAAGAAACACAGCAGAGCCATGACAAGGGGTAGGAGATGAACCATGCTAAGAGTTAGGAGAAGGACAAGCAGGGGAAATGCAGGAGGTTGAGAAGGCCTGTAGGTACAATGGGAAAGCAGACCCAGAGGGCACTGGCGGGGGGGGGGGGGGGCCCCTGAGTGTCTGGCGGAAACACAGCATGGTCCAGGGCAGCAAAGATAAAATATAGATTTAGTATATAAATTTAGGTAAGATTATTTAGAGATATCTGTGGTGAGATTGTGTTAGACACTTGGAGGTTCAGTAGTGGCCTAATCATCAAGCTACTTTAGGGAATATTAAAAAATAAGTTGGTGTATGTGTGTGTGTGTGTGTGTGTGTGTGTGTGTGTGTGTGTATGTGTGTTTCATTCTTGAATCCAAAGCTCTTGGCAGGTGCAGAGGAGGTATGTGAACCTGCCAAGAATATAGATATGCCTTTAGCAATATACTGCTACAGTAATTTTATGTTCCATATTTTTCCCTAATAATGCATCTACCAAATCACATATTTTTGTCTCATCTGTTGCTTTTACTATAAGCTACCTTGTTCAAATTTCTGAAATCCTGAGGAGTGGGTGTGTTGGGGAGCAGGGCAGTGGGAGGTTATAGAGGACTTTCGGGATAGCATTTGAAATGTAAATGAAGAAAATATCTAAAATAAATTTTTGAAAAAATAAAAAAAGACTCATAACCCAAAGAATCCGGGAAATTCACGACACAATGAAAAGACCAACCAAATCGCAGAATAATCTGTAGAGAAGAGAACAAAGATTCCCAGTTCAAAGGACCTGAAAATGTCTTCAAGGAAATCATAAAAAAAAACATCCCCAACCTAAAGAAAGAGATGGACATAAAGATACAAGAAGCAGAACACCAAATAAATGGGACAAGAAATAAAAACCTTCTCCTCACATAACTATCAAAAAAAATGCACAGTGCAATGAAAGATTATTAAAAGCTGCAAGGGAAAAAGACCAAGTAGCATACAAAGGTAGACCTATCAGAATTACACCAGACTTCTCAATAAAGACTATGAAAGCCAGAAGAGACGGGTCAGAGGTCATGCAGACTCGAAGAGAACACAAATGCCAGCCCAGCTACTAGACCCAGCATAGCTATCCATCGACATAGATGGAGAAAACAAAATATTCCAGGACAAAATCAAACTCAAACAGTATCTCTCTACCAATCCAGCCTTACAGAGGATCCTGGAAGGAAAACTCCAACACAAGGAAGATACCTGCACCAATGAAAGGACAGGATACTAAGCATCTCACAACAAAGTCAAAAGCAGAGAACCACAAGCACATAAAACCACCTACAAAAACGAACATGTCAGGAACCAACAGTCATCTTTCTTTAATATCTCTCAATATTAATGGACTCAACTCACCTATAAAAATATATAAGCTAACAGAATGGATATACAAACAAGATCCAGCATTTTCCTGCATACAAGAAACACGCTTCAACAACAAAAATAGGCACTATCTCAGAGGAAAAGGATGGGAAAAGGTCTTCCAAGCAAATGGTCCAAGGAAACAAGCAGGAGTTGCCATCCCGCTTTATATCCAATAAAATAGACTTTCAACCAAAGGTTGTCAATCGTGATGAAGAAGGACACTTCACATTCATTGAGGCCAAAATCAAACAAGAAAAAGTCTCAATTCTAAACATCTATGCCACAAATGGAAGAGCACCCAAAATCATAAAAGAAAGTTTAATAAAACTCAAAACTCACATTGAACCCCACATAATCATGAACACCCAACTCTCACCAATGGACAGGTCATTGAAACAGAAACTAAACAGAGACACAGTGAAACTAAGAAAAGGGTATGAAACAAATGAGTTTAACAGATATCTACACAACATTTCACCCTAAAAGAAAAGAGCACCCCTTCTTCTCAGCACCTCATGGTACCTTCTCCAAAATAGACCATAGAATTAGTCACAAAAGAACCCTCAACAAATACAAGAAGATTGAAATAATGCCATGCATCCTATCAGACCACCATGGCCTAAGGCTGGTCTTCAATACCAGCAAAAAATACAGAAAGCCCACATACCTGGAAAACTGAACAACTCTTACTCAGTGATAAATTGGTCAGGAAAGAAAGAAAGAGAAGTAAAAAACTGCCTGGAATGTAATAAAAGTGTTGACACATCGTGCCCAAATGGATGGGACACAATGAAAGCAGTGGGAAGAGGAAAGTTCACAGCACTAAGTGCCCTGGGAAACAAATGGGAGCGATCTTACACTAACAATTTAACAGTACACCTGAGAGTCCTAGGGAAAAAAGACTCAAACTCACCCAAGGGGAATAGAAGGCAGGAAATAGTCAAATTCGAGACTGATATCAAACAAATAGAAACAAAGACAACAATACAAAGAATCAGCAAAACCAAGAGCTGGTTCTTTGAGAGAATCAACAATATAGATAAGACCCTAGCCAAAGTAACTGAAGGGCCAGGAGGCAGTATCCAAATTAATAAAATCAGAAATGGAAAGGAAGACAGAACAACAGAAATGAAAAAAAAAATCAAAAAACCCTTGAGATCCTACTATAAAAGCCTATATCCATTAAAACTGGAAAATATAGATGAATTGGGTGGTTTTCTAGACAGATAACACATACTAAAGTTAAATCAAGAGCAGGTAAAGGATCGAAATAGGTTCAAATATCACAAGGAAATAGAAGAATTCAATAGAAACCTCCCAACCAAAAAAAGCCCAGGGCCAGATGGATTCAGTGCAGAAATCGACCAGACATTCAAAGAAGACCTGATACCAATTTTCCTCAAAGTATTCCATAAAATAGAAATACTAGGAATACTACCTATCTCGTTCTTTGAAGCCACAATTACTCTGATACCTAAACCACACAAGGACCCAACAAAAAAAGAGAACTTCATACCAATTCACTTATGAATATCGATGCAAAAGTACTCAATAAAATTCTTGCAAACTGAATACAAAAACACATCAAAACTATCATTCACCACGATCAAGTAGGCTTCATCCCAGGGATGGAAGGTTGTTTTAATATAGAACAATCCATTAACATAACCCACTATACAAACAAACTCAAAGAAAAAACCTCACAGATCATCTCCTTAGATGTGGAAAAGGCACTTGACAAACGACAACACCCCTTCATGTTAAAAGTATTGGAGAGATCAGGAATTCAAGGCCCATACTGAAACATAATAAAAGCAATTTACTGCAAACCAACAGCCAATATCAACTCAAATGGAGACATACTTGAAGCAATCCCACCGAAATCGCGGACAAGACAAGGATGTCCACTCTCCCCGTATCTCTTCAATATAGTCCTTGAAATGTTAGTGAAAACAATAAGACAACAAAAAGAGATCAAGGAAATACAAATTGTAAAGAAGAAATAAAGGACACTTCTGGTCCAGCCAGCACCGGGGTAGCTAGGATGAGAAGTTGGCTGACAACCGCCAGCTACTCACAAGACCCACCACGGGATCTTAATACCTCTGGTGAGTGGAACAGAGCTGCTGCTCCAATCCAATCTCTTGGGACCTGAGACTGTATTATATTAATTAGGGAAGCAGAAAACCTGGTCTGATCAGGGGCACAAGTCCCTTCCGGTCCATGCCAACAAAGTGATACCTTGGGAGTGGAGTCTGTGGACACCCGTAAAGTATACACAGGACCCTCCACAGGATCTTAAGACCTCTGTGAGTGGATCACAACATCTGCCAGGAGGCAGGTTCGACACCAGATATCTGGGCACCTTCCCTGCAAGAGGAGAGCCTATATGCAGAGAGTATTCTGAGCACTGAAACTCAGGAGAGACCTAGTCTCCCAGGTCTGCTGATAGAGGTTAACATAAACACCTGAGGAACAAGATCTAACCAGAGACAACTACAACAACTAACTCCAGAGATTACCAGATGGCGAAAGGCAAACATAAGAATCCTATTAACAGAAACCAAGACCACTCACCATCATCAGAACGCAGCAATCCCACCCCACCCAGTCCTGGGCACCCCATCACACCTGAAAAACTAGACCCGGACTTAAAAGAAATCTCATGATGATGGTAGAGAACATCAAGAAGGACTTTAATAACTCACTTAAAGAAATACAGGAGAACACTGATAAACAGGTAGAAGAACTTAAAGAGGAAGCACAAAAGTCCATTAAAGTATTACAAGAAAACACGACCACACAGGTGATGGAATTGAATAAAACCACCCAAGACCTAAAAAGGGAAGTAGACACTATAAAGAAAACCCAAAGTGAAGCAACACTTGAGATAGGAAAACTAGGAAAGAAATCTGGAACTATAGATGCAAGCATCAGCAACAGAATACAAGAGATGAAAGAGAGAAT
This sequence comes from Mus musculus, assembly GCF_000001635.26. Lineage (NCBI taxonomy): Eukaryota > Metazoa > Chordata > Mammalia > Rodentia > Muridae > Mus > Mus musculus. The sequence goes on from NC_000075.6 coordinate 56,015,522, forward strand.
CTCAGCTGCAGAAGATTCCATAGAGAACATCAGCACAACAATCAAAAAAATACAAAATGCAAAAAGATCCTAACTCAAAACATCCAGGAAATCCAGGACACAATGAGAAGACCAAACCTTCGGATAATAGGAGTAGATGAGAATGAAGATTTTCAACTTAAAGGGCCAGCAAATATCTTCAACAAAATTATAGAAGAAAACTTCCCAAACCTAAAGGAAGAGAAGCCCATGAAAATACAAGAATCCTACAGAACTCCAAATAGACTGGACCAGAAAAGAAATTCCTCCTGACACATAATAATCAGAACAACAAATGCACTAAATAAAGATAGAATATTAAAAGCAGTAAGGGAAAAAGGTCAAGTAACATATAAAGGCAGGCCTATCAGAATTACACCAGACTTTTCACCAGAGACTATGAAAGCCAGAAGATCCTGGACAGATGTTATACAGACACTAAGAGAACACAAATGCCAACTCAGGCTACTATACCCAGCCAAACACTCAATTACCATAGATGGAGAAACCAAAGTATTCCAAGACAAAACCAAATTCACACATTATCTTTCCATGAATCCAGCCCTTCAAAGGATAATAACAGAAAGAAAAAAAAAAACAGTACAAGGACGGAAACCACGCCCTAGAAAAAGCAAGAAAGTAATCCCTCAACAAACCAAAAAGAAGACAGCCACAAAAACAGAATGCTAACTCTAAAAACAAAAATGATAAGAAGCAAAAATTACTTTTCCTTAATATCTCTGAATATCAATGGACTCAGTTCCCCAATAAAAAGACATAGACTAACAGACTGACTACACAAACAGAACCCAACATTTTGCTGCTTACAGGAAACCCATTTAAGGGAAAAAGACAGACACTACCTCAGAGTGAAAGGCTGGAAAACAATTTTCCAAGCAAATGGTCTGAAGAAACAAGCTGGAGTAGCCATTCTAATATCGAATAAAATCGACTTCCAACCCAAAAGTTATCAAAAAAGACAAGGAGGGACACTTCACACCCATCAATTCTGAATATCTATGCTCCAAATGCAACGACAGGCACATTCATTAAAGAAACTTTAGTAAAGCTCAAAGCACATATTGAACCTCACACAATAATAGTGGGAGACTTCAACACACTACTTTCACCAATGGACAGATCGTGGAAACAGAAACTAAACAGGGACACAGTGAAACTAACAAAAGTGATTAAACAAATGGACCTAACAGATATCTACAGAACATTTTATCCTAAAACAAAAGGATATACCTTCTTCTCAGCACCTCATGGTACCTTCTCCAAAATTGACCATATAAGTGACAAAACAGGCCTCAACAGATACAAAAATATTGAAATCATAGATTGCATCCTATCAGATCACCATGAACGAAGGCTGATCTTCAATAACAACATAAATAATGGAAAGCAAATATTCACGTGGAAAATGAACAACACTCTTCTCAATGATACCTTGGTCAAGGAAGGAATGAAGAAATTAAAGACTTTTTAGAGTTTAATGAAAATGAAACCACAACATACCCAAATTTATGGGACACTATGAAAGCATTTCTAAAAGGGAAACTCATAGCTGTGAGTGCCTCCAAAATTAAACTAGACAGAGCACATACTAGCAGCATGACAACACATCTAATAGCTCTAGAAAAAAAGGAAGCACATTCACCCAAGAGAAGTAGACGACAGGAAATAATCAAACTCAGGGGCAAAATCAACCAAGTGGAAACAAGAAGAACTATTCAAAGAATCAACCAAACAAGGAGCTGGTTCTTTGAGAAAATCAACAAGAAAGATAAACCCTTAGCCAGACTCACTAGAGGGCACAGGGACAGCATCCTAATTAACAAAATCAGTAATGAAAAGGGAGACATAACAACAAACCCTGAAGAAATCCAAAACACCATCAGATCCATCTACAAAAGCTATACTCAACAAAACTGGAAAACCTGGACGAAATGGACAAATTTCTAGGCAGATACCAGGTACCAAAGTTAAACCAGGATCAAGTTAACGATCTAAACAGTTCCATATCCTCTAAAGAAATAGAAGCAGTCATTAATGGTCTCCCAACCAAAAAAAGCCCAGGACCAGATGGGTTTAGTGCAGAGTTCTATCAGACCTTCAAAGTAGATCTAATTCCAGTTCTTCACAAACTATTCCACAAAATAGAAGTTGAAGGTACTCTACCCAACTCATTCTATGAAACCACAATTACTCTGATAGCTAAACCACAGAAGGATGCAACAAAGATAGAGAACTTCAGACCAATTACCCTTATGAATATCGATGCAAAAATACTCAATAAAATTCTCGCTAACCGAATCCAAGAACACATCAAAACAATCATCCATCCTGACCAAGTAGATTTTATTCCAGGGATGCAGGGATGGTTTATACATACGAAAATCCATCAATGTAATCCATTATATAAAAAAACTCAAAGACAAAAACCACATGATCATCTCATTAGATGTGGAGAAAGCATGGATAAAATCCAACACCCATTCATGAAATTCAAGTCTCTGAAGAAAGAAATTAAAGAAGATATCAGAAGATGGAAAAATTTCCCATGTTCATGGATTGGCAGGATCAACATTGTAAAAATGGCTAACTTACCAAAAGCAATTTACAGATTCAATGCAATCCCCATCAAACTTCCAACCCAATTCTTCAACAAATTAGAAAGAACAATCTGCAAATTCATCTGGATAACAAAAAACCTAGGATAGCAAAAACTCTTCTCAAGGATAAAAGAACCTCTGGTGGAATCACCATGCCTGACCTAAAGCTTTACCACAGAGCAATTGTGATAATACAGGCATGGTACTGGTATAACGACAGAAAAGTAGACCAATGGAATAGAATTGAAGACCCAGAAATGAACCCACACCCCTATGGTCACTTGATCTTCGACAAGGGAGCTAAAACCATCCAGTGCAAAAAAGACAGCATTTTCAACAAATGGTGCTGGCACAACTGGTGGTTATCATGTAGAAGACTGCGAATTGATCCACTCCTATCTCCTTGTACTCAGGTCAAATCTAAGTGGATCAAGGAGCTCCACATAAAACCAGAGACACTGAAACTTATAGAGGAGAAAGTGGGGGAAAGCCTTGAAGATATTGGCACAGGGAAAAAATTCCTGAATAGAACAGCAATGGCTTGTGCTATAAGATCGAGAATTGACAAATGGGACCTCATGAAACTGCAAAGCTTATGCAATGCAAAAGACACCGTCAATAAGACAAAGCACCTGAAAAAATGTTCAGCATCCTTAATCATCAGAGAAATGCAAATCAAAACAACCCTGAGATTCCACCTCATATCAGTCAGAATGGCTAAGATCAAAAATTCAGGTGACAGCAGATGCTGGCTAGGATGTGGAGAAAGAGGACACTCCTCCACTGTTGGTGGGATTGCAAGCTTGTACACCACTCTGGAAATCAGTCTGGTGGTTTCTCAGAAAATTGGACATGGTACTACCGGAGGATCCCGCAATACCTCTCCTGGGCATATATCCAGAAGATGTTCCAAGTAGTAAGAAAGAAACATGCTCCACAATGTTCATAGCAGCCTTATTTATAATAGCCAGAAGTTTCAATGAACCCAGATGCCCCTCAACAGGGGAATGGATACAAAAAAAGTGGTATATTTACACAATGGAGTAATATTCAGCTATTAAAAAGAATGAATTTATGAAATTCCTAGGCAGATGGTTGGACGTGGAGGACATCATACTTAGTGAGGTAACCCAATCACAAAAGAACTCAAATGATATGTACTCACTGATAAGTGGATATTAGCCCAGAAACCTAGAATAACCAAGATATAAATTACAATTTGCAAAACACATGAAACTCAAGAAGAACGAAGACCAAAGTGTGGACACTTTGCCCCTTCTTAGAATTGGGAACAAAACACCCATGGAAGGAGTTAAAGAGACAAAGTTTAGAGCTGAGACAAAAGGATGGACCATCTAGAGACTGCCATATCCAGGGATCCATCCCATAATCAGCCTCCAAACGCTGATGACGTTGCATACACTAGCAAGATTGTGCTGATAGGACCCTGATATAGCTGTCTCTAGTGAGACTACGCCGGGGCCTAGCAAACACAGAAGTGGATGCTCACAGTCAGCTATTGGATGGATCACAGGGCCCCCAATGGAGGAGCTAGAGAAAATACCCTAGGAGCTAAAGGGATCTGCAACCCTATAGGGGGAACAACATTATGAATTAACCAGTACCCCGGAGCTCTTGACTCTAGCTGCATATGTATCAAAAGATGACCTAGTCGGCCATCACTGGAAAGAGAAACCCATTGGACTTGCAAACTTTATATCCCCCAGTACAGGGGAACACCAGGGCCAAAAAGTGGGAGTGGGTGGGTAGGGGGGTGGGGGGCAGGGTATCGGGGACTTTTGGGATAGCATTGGACATGTAAATGAGGAAAATACCTAATAAAAAAGTAAAAAATGAAAGAAAGAAAGAAAGAAAGAAAGAAAGAAAGAAAGAAGGAAGGAAGGAAGGAAGGAAGGAAGGAAGGAAGGAAGGAAGGAAGGAAGGAAGGAAAGAAAGAAAGAAAGAAAGAAAGAAAGAAAGAAAGAAAGAAAGAAAGAAAAGGAGGAAGGAAGGAAGGAAGGAAGGAAGGAAGGAAGGAAGGAAGGAAGGAAGGAAGGAAGGAAGGAGAAATAAAGGTATCACTATTTGCAGATGATATGACAACATACATATGCGACCTCCAAAATTCTACCAGAGAACTTCTCCAGCTGTTAAACAACTTGAGGAAAGTGGCCAGATATAAAATTAACTCAAATAAATCAGTAGCCTTCCTTTAGACAAAGGATAAACAGGCTGGGAAAGAAATTAGGGAAATAATTCCCTTCACAATAGCCACAAATAGTATATCTTGGGTAAACTCTAACCAAACAAGTGAAAGACCTGTATGACAAGAACTGCAAGTCTCTCAAGAGAGAAATCAAAGAAGATCTCAGAAAAAGGAGAGATCTTCCATGCTCATGGATTGGCAAAATTAACATAGGAAAAATGGCCATCATATAAAGGCAATCTATAGATTCAATGCAAACCCCAGCAAAATCCCATCACAATACTTCAACGATATGGAAAGAGCAATTCTCAAATTCATCTAGAAAGGAAAAAGACCCAGAACAGTGAAAACTGTTCTGAACAATAAAAGAACAGCTGGGGGAATCACCATCCCTGACCTCAAGCTTTACTACAGAGCAATAGTGATAAAAACTTCATGGGATTGGTACAGAGACAGACCATGTTGATCAATGGAATAGAATTGAAGACCCAGAAATAAAACCACACTTTTACCATCACTTGATCTTTGACAAAGACACCAAATATACAATGGATGAAAGAAAGCATCTTCAATAAGTGGTGGTGGTCTAACTGGCTGTCTATATGGATAAGAATGAATATAAACCCGTATTTGTCACCTTGTACATAGCTGAAGACCAAGTGGATCAAGGACCTCAACATAAAACCAGATACGCTGAATTTAATAGAAGAGAAAGTGAGAAAGAGTTTTGAAATCATTGGCACAGGGGGAAATTTCCTAAACAAAATTCCAATAACTCATGCGCTAAGATCAAGAATTCACAAATGGGACCTCATAAAATTGGAAAGCTTCTGTAAGGCAAAGGACATAGTCAATATGACAAATAGGCAGCCTACTGATTCTGAAAAAAAAAATCTTCACTAATCCCACAGTCCATTGAGGGTTAATATAAAAAACATATAAAGAACTCAAGCCTGTCTGATCCTGCCACCACCATGAGTTGGGCCTAAATGAGCCCCATCAAAATGAGGTCATTAATTACATGTGTTTTTCTTGTCCAGAAAGAAGCTCGAGACTTAAAAGCGTAGATTCCTGCTTTCAAGACCTCAAGCACAACATGCCTGTAAAAAAGACTTTCACCATAGATAAGGTTTCAGAAGTCCTAAATGGGCTGCAGGCAGTGGTACACAGTGAGGTGCAGTCCGAGGTCATCAATACAGCTTGTCTAAAGCTACATACAGGCATCTCTGAACTTTAAAACAGACAACTATTAGAACAAGTTGCTGAATTTGAAAGGGCAGAATTTGCATCTTAAAATAAAAATTCCATCATAGATATCACAAAACCTAAACTTGTTCCGATTAAGGAAGGTGGAACAACAGAGCTCCTAAGCAAGGAAAATTTAAGACTTCAACAAGACAATGAAAAACTAAAGTCAGGCTGAAGACCACTGAAATGCAGGCTGTAAATGCTCTGGATGAGAAGTCAAAATTGGAAAGAGTACTTCAAGTTTTACAGCTCGATCAAGAAAACCAAAAGGATTTTCAAAGGCCCAAGACTTGGATGACCTGGAAAATACACTTGTGACTCTTAGGAGTGAATTTCAGAAGACACTTAATCACAAGACAGAAAACCAAAATTCTTTGGAGGAGAACCTAGCAGCAGCCAAACATGACCTCCTCAGAGTAAAGGAGCAGCTGAGCGTGGCTGAAAAGGAGTTAGAGAAGAAATTTCAACAAACATCCTCTTATGGAAACAGAAAAGAGATTCTCACCAAAAGAATGATCTAACCAAAGACCTATGGAAAACACTGACAAAATATTAATCTGAAGATTATAGACTAGAGGTTTTGTCTAGAACCAGCCATACATGAACATACAAGTTATCTCTATCCACCTCAGGCATGTACTTTGAAGCATTTTGTCAACTTCTCTTCCTTTTCCAATGTTTAGGCTTTCCTTGTAATATTAGAACTATCATTCGTATCATCCGTTCTATATTTGTGAAGAGAAAAAAAATGTAATGATTCTTTTCTATTGTCCCAAATACCACTTTGTCAAATTTCCAGAGCCTCCATGCAAGTACAGTGAGATTTCTTCATGGTAGACAGCAGTTTAGAGTTGGAAGAAGAGCCATCATTTTCCATTGGTGAGTGAACCTTTTAATGTTAGAGAAGCTGGTATCTTCTTATACAGTCCCTAAGTGTAAAGATAAATAGTAAAGTTATTAATATCTACAAAGAAATATTTTATTTTTAATAATAAAAAAGAACTCAAGAAATTAATCACGAAAAACCCAAACAACCCAATCAAAAAGGTGGTATAGAACTAAACAGAGAATTTGCAACTGAGGAATCTCGACTGTTTGAGAAACACCTAAAGAAATGTCAAAGTCCCTAGTGATCAGAGAAATGCACATCAAAATGACCTTGAGAATTCACCTTACAGCATTCAGAATGCCTAAGATCAAAACCTCAGGTGACAACACCTGTTGGAGAGGATGCGGAGAAAGAGGAACATTCCTGCATTGCTGGTGAGATTGCACACTGGTACAACCACCTGGAAATCAATCTGGAGTTTCTTCAGAAATTGGGGAATAGATCTACCTGAAGACCCAGCTATACCACTCTTCAGAATATATCCAAAAGATGCCCCCACATGCCACAGGGGCAACTGTTTTACTATGTTCAGAGCAGCCTTATTTGTGATAGATAGAAGCTGGGAACAACCTAGATGTCCCACGACAGAAGAATGGATACAGAAAATGTGGTTCATTTACGCAGTGAAATACTACTCAGCCATGAAGAACGAGGATATCCTGACATTTGCAAGCAGATGGATAGAACTAAAAAATAATACCCAAAGTGAGGTAACTCAGACCCAAAAGGATATGTATGCTACAAACTCACTGAAAAGTAGATATTAGCCAAGAAAGAAAAACCCCATACAGAATACACAAGATACAGTCCAGAGAATTGAAAAGGCTCAACAAGCTGATGTACCCATTGAGGATGTCTCAGTCCCACTTGGGAGAGAAAAGAAAGCAATCACAAGTGGGGAGGGAGGAAGGGACCTAGGAGTGAAAGTAGATGTTGGGGGGGTGGAAATTATGTGGGTAGAGGGGAACCTGATCTGCTATTAAATGAGGGAAAAAGACTTAAGCCCTGAGTGCCAGCAAAAATGATGTAAACAGGCAACCTCTGGAAATAGAAGATTGAGGGGACACCACACCCCTACCCCCGCAAAATGCAGGAAACACCTGAGAGGTGAGAGACTAGCAGGATTCATAGGTAGGGACCTTTGATGAAATGTCAAGCAGTAGGAAGAGGGAACTTATAGAGCCCACCTCCAGCAGGAAGACAGGACTTCAAGTGAAGGATGGGGTTGCCATCCCACAGTGACACCTCTGACCCATAATTGTTTCTGTCTGAAAGATCTGCAGGGATGGAAAAGGAGAGGAGCCTGAGGAAAAGAAGGTCCAGCAACAGGACAAACTGGGATCCAGATGAATTGGAGGGCCCAAGGCCTGACACTATTAATGAGGCTATGGTCACAAAAATGGACCTAGCATGCCTGCCCTCCCAAAGACCCAACAAGCACCTGAAAGAGTCAGATGCAGTTATTTGCACCCAACCAATGGACAGATGCAGCTAATCCCGGTTGTTGAATTAGGGAAGCTGAAAGAAGCTGAGGAGAAGGATGATTCTGTAGGAGGACCAGCAGTCTCAATTAATCTGGACCCCCGAGACCTTTCAAACATTGGGCCAGGAAACAGACAGCATACACCAGCTGAAAGAGGCCCCCAACACACATGCAGTAGAGGACTTCCAGGTTGTGTTCACTCAGAGATGGTGCACCTAATCCTCAAGAGACTGGAGGCCCCAGGAAGTTTAGAGGTCAGGTATGGTGCTGGGTGGGGGAATCCACATGCAGATGGGGTGGGGTGGAGATGATTGTGGGATGTGGAGCAGTGAAAGGATGCATGGGGAGGGGTGGAGAATGGAATATGAAGTGTAAAAAAATGAATTACAATTAAAATTATATTTAAAAAAGAACACGAGCTATAAAACTCTATGTAACCTTTTCTAAAATAAATGTAAGTGAAATCATTACATATATGTTCTGTGTTTATAAATCTGAAAAGATGCTCTTCCTGGAATTTCCTATTACAGGACACAGGGCCATTGTTTTAGATGGAGAGATAGATAGATAGATAGATAGATAGATAGATAGATAGATAGATAGATAGATAGAGATGTAGATATAGGGTCCATTGATTATGTTGGGCCTCTTCTATAAGTGACATTGTACATTGTAGAGATTTTTTCCCTTGCTGGAATCGACACTTTCTCTTCTTCCTTCATCTACAACGATTCTGGTGCATCAACATCAGTGGACATAGAGGATGTCATGATCCTATGCATCACTATCATTACATCTCATGCAATGTTTACTTCCATCAAGAATTGTATTTGAAAGCAAGAGAAACAAGTTCATGCTCTTGGGATTGTCTAGCCCTACCACATAGCATAATGATTGCTGGAAGCTATAACTTGAACATCACTAGAAAGACAAGGCTCCTGAAGACTAAGTGCTGTCCTACAAGATGAAGTAGCTGTTTTGAACCATGACCAACAGATGGCGCGGATTCCCATACACTACAAACAGAACATTCAGATCCTGGAAGCTAAAATGCCTGACCACAAACTAAGGAAACTTAATTCATGTTGGCACTGAATTTTAGCAGTCTGGGGGCAGTGTCAGGCAGATCTCTGTGAGTTGGGCTAGCCTTTTCACCACAGAGCAAGACCAGCCATAGCTAAATAGATAGTGAGAGCCTGTCTATAACCAAAACAAATCTTAATTTTCTCTCTCTAATATCCTTAGGCTCCTCTGATTTAGAGATCTTTGCCTCTGGCTCATTCTAAATTCTTACTTGAAGAAAGGGGCTTGGCTTCAAGGTTGGTGTGGAAGGTGAGCCTTGTGGCAAGACAAGAGGAAAGGAGGTCAGAGATAAATAGGTAACAAGGATGTGACCAGTGTGGGCAACTGCAGCACAATCTTACGGAGAAGCCTGTGTGAAATGGGTAAGAAGCTTCAGAACTGTCCTTGTGGAGGCTGAGAGGGCAGGCCAATTGTTTGTCCATCAACTCCATTTCATAGGGCATTAGCTATCTGACATTTAAATTATAAAAGATGTGGCTCACAGACTTAACTGCCCATTCTTCAGGAATTGCTTCTCTAATATTTTTTTCCCCTGTGCTTTTTCCTAACTCAAGAAACTACATTTTTCAGGACCCCTTTCCAAATGCCTTCCAGATGGGTTTGGCCAATGCAGGGACTCGGAGTACTTCTCTCCCTTGCATCCTCCCTCTCACCTCCCTCCCTCCCTCCCTCTTTCCTTCCCTCCACAGCAGCATGTCTAGTAGCCCCTCTGTTCTCCCATTGTATCCATTTCTCACCAACAGCTCCTTTCTTCATGGTCTGAGTCTGCAGCACAGCACTAGTTTTCTAGCAATGCCAGTTTACAACTCCAATAATGGCAGCTTCACCTGCCTGCTGTCTCTCCATTCCTAAGGAGCACTGGCTCCTTGCAGGTACTGGGTTTGTGGTGTGTCTCCTTGTCTGTCTTTTTGGCTTTTTTGCTCTTCCATAAGCTAATATAACAATGCCTTAAATTTAATTTCCTTCTCTTCAGACCTATAGTGGATTGTATTCTCATGATGAATCTAGTTCACTCCTAACCTAATGTTAATCCTGGGCCTGTCTGGTTCTTCCAGACAGGTGTATATTAATCCCTCACGAGGCAGCCTCAGAACACCAAGAAGAATTTGAACCAACATTTATTATTTTAATGGTGGATATAGTCAGAATAGATTGCCAGAGATGATGATAATGGCCACTAAAATAGGAGCAGTGTGAGTGTGCTCCAATCAGCCCTAGTTCCTTATAATTTCATAACCCTATAGTGCTTTACCAGAACACAACAAAGTAGAAATGTGGTTCATCTGAACTAATAATTACACCAAAAGCAAACTACATAGAGATTTCAAAGCCTTGGGACAAAAAATTGCACCACCACAATAGATTCCATATCAAGGACATTGAGGGTATTTGGATATATTAAATTAAATGTACTCTATAAATAAAATTAACTTTACCTGTTTCTGTTTTATTTTTAAGTCCTCACATGTGCACACTTGTGTGTGTGTGTGTGTGTGTGTGTGTGATTTTGTGTGTGTGTGTGTATGTGCTGGAGATTGAACTCAGCTATTTTCTTCAACTGCTCTCCACCTAATTTTTGAGAGAGGCTCTCACTGAACCTAAAGCTTGCATATTTGGTTAGACTGCCTGGCCAGCAAGTCCCACAGGTCCTTCTGTCTCTGCCACTCCTGGATTGGGATTACAGGTATAGGTCACCACAGCCAGTTTTTATGTGTGAGCGATGCTCCATTTTTAACTTAGGTACTAGGGATCAAAATCACTGTTTACTGTCTCAGCATCTTCCTACCTTTTTTAATATGGCTCCTGGATAAATTAAAATTGCACATAGACTTAATATTATAGTTCCACTGTACAGCTTTGGTTTAGAGGCCAAAAAGGCCGTTAAAGATAGTAAGAACTGAACACAGCCAAGACAGAAAAGAATGGTAGTTGGCTGAGTAATGACCTTCAAAGGTATTCAGGTCCCTAGAACCTGTGGATGTTACAAGGTAAGACAGTAGAAATTCATGATTCTCTCTCTACCTAATGCTTAACTGTGAGTCTAGCAGAAGGCAAGGGGAGAGTGATACAGAAAATAGGATTTTTTTTAATCAATGGTGAGAGTTGAGGTAAGAATCAATATTGCGTGCATGAAATACTGAGGAATGGTTCTTAGTCACACAAGGCCTATGAGAAACGAATCTCAGGAAGCTGTAACCGCCGGAAGACAGATTCTTCCTGAAAGCTTCCAGGGGGATACAGCCTTGCTGAATTGCTAATTCTGACTCAGGGAAATTGATTCAGGCTTCTCAAGTCTAGTACTATAAAAACAGAGATCTGGAGACTGGCACTTGCTGTGTTGGTTCCGGGCTGCGAAGGTGAATCCGGAAGGAGTCACTGAGTGGACTTCCGGAAAGCAGCGGCTCGCTCTCCCTCGCTTGCTCACTGGTAACCGTTCACCGGCAGCTCTCGCCCTAGATGAGAAGGTTCCGGGCGGGGCAGGCTGAAGGGCTGGCCTCCTCTGTTCTTCCTCCCCGTTCTGCCTCCGCAGGATGGACCTGCTCGCCCAATGCCCCTGAAGACGGATGAGTCTTCTCTTGAACTTTTTCAAATTCTCTGAAGAAGCCAATGGGGTCTTTTTTACATCATGACTTCATCTGAACGCAAAAACAAGAAATAAGTTTTATTTTTAAAATGACTCTGACTCAGTTCTGATAAGCATTTTAGACATGAGTCTACATCAGCAAATAGGATCAGAGGGAGATCGTCAACCTTCTGCTTCCTCTGTGAGCTTGCCTTCTGTCAAAAAGGCACCCAAACAGAGAAGATTTTCAATAGGCTCTCGTATTCGGAGGAAGATGGACAGCAAACGAAAATCAAGGGAGCTCAATGGTGGAGTGGAAGCAATTGCAAGGATTGAGAGGATACATTCTGAAATGTGTGCTGATAAGAACTCCATTTTCTCGACAAATACCTCTTCTAACAATGGATTGACTTCCATCAGCAAACAAACTGGAGACTTTATGGACTGTCCTCTGTGCCTTTTACAGCTTTCTCAAGACAGATTTCCTGATATCATGACATGTCATCATAGATCTTGTGTGGATTGCTTACGACAATACCTAAGGATAGAAATCTCTGAAAGTAGAGTTAACATCAGTTGTCCAGAATGCCCTGAACGGTTTAACCCCCATGACATTCGCTTGATATTAAGTGATGATGTCTTAATGGGAAAATATGAAGAATTTATGCTTCGACAGTGGCTTGTTGCAGATCCTGACTGTAGGTGGTGTCCGGCTCCAGACTGTGGATATGCTGTGATAGCATTTGGATGTGCCAGGTGTCCAAAGTTAACGTGTGGGCGAAAAGGCTGTGGAACAGAGTTCTGCTACCACTGTAAACAGATCTGGCATCCCAAACAGACCTGTGAGGATGCTCTATGGGAAAGAGCCCAGCGTTTATGCTTAAGAACTTTACCCTTTTCACCTATTAGTTACAAACAGGAATCTAGAGCAGCAGCTGATGACATAAAGCCGTGTCCACGATGTGCTGCTTATATAATCAAGATTGAGGATGGGAGTTGCAATCATATGACATGTGCTGTCTGTGGTTGTGAGTTTTGTTGGTTGTGCATGAAAGAAATCTCCAATTTACATTATCTAAGTCCCTCGGGTTGTAGTTTATGGGGGAAAAAACCCAGGAGCCGAAAGAAGAAAATCCTGTGGCAGCTGGGAACCCTTGTTGGTGCTCCCATAGGGATTGCTCTCATAGCAGGCATTGCCCTGCCTGCCATGATCATTGGCATTCCTGTGTATGTGGGCCGCAAGATTCATGATTTCTATGAAGGCAGAGATGTTTCAAAACACAAGCGGAATATGGCCATAGCAAGTGGTGTTACCCTGTCTGTAATCATCTCTCCGGTGGTAGCTGCAGTGACTATAGGCATTGGTGTTCCTACCATGCTAGCTTATGTCTATGGTGTGGTCCCAATTTCTCTCTGCAGAAACAGGGATTGTGGAGAGTCTGCAGGAAATGGGAAAGGAGTAAGGATTGAGTTTGATGATGAAAATGACATAAACGTAGGTGGGACTAACACAGCCACGGATACAACATCAGTAGCAGAAGCAAGGCACAACCCTAGCATAGGAGAGGGAAGGGTCAGCGGCCTAACTGGCAGTTTGAGTGCAAGTGGAAGCCACATGGATGGAATAGGCACTATTGGCAACAACCTGAGTGAGACAGTCGGTACCATAGCCTTAGCTGGAGCTAGTAGCACAGGCAGTCTGTCAGGAAGTGCCATGGTAAACTGTTTCAGCAATTTGCAAGTTCAAGCAGAGGTGCAGAAAGAAATGTGTAATCTCAGTAGAGAATCTGGCACAGTGAGTTTGGGAAGAGTTTGTAATAACAGCAGCACCAAAGCAGTGGCAGGATCCATTCTGAACTCCTACATCCCTCTCGACAGAGAAGGGAACAGTATGGAAGTGCAAGATGATATTGAATCAAAGTCATTCAAGTTCCAACACAGCCGTGGAAGCAGCAGTGTAGATGACAGTGGTGCTGCCTGAGGCCACATGGACAGGTCATACAGTGGCTTGCCTGAAGGTAAATCCAGTGCTACCGAGTGGTCCAAGGAAGCAACAGGAGGAAAAAAGTCAAAAAGTGGTAACCTGAGAGAAAAGGATAACATGAAGATCAATGAGGCCAGAGAGGACGAGGATGCACAGTTGTTACAGCCACAAAGCACAGATTTAAGTGAGTTTGAGGTGCCATCCCTGAGTGACAACTTGCCATCTGTAGCAGTCTCCCACTACAGTCACTCTTCTTACTTAGAAAGCATAAGAATGTCCTATAGTCACCATTCCAGGGGTTGCCACGCCCACTTCCCAGCTGTGAACACCCTTCCTGAGGTAAAAAGGGATGGGCTGAAACATTCACCACACCAGGGCAGCAGTGCTCTGCTTTCCAAAACTGCTTTCTGTTCAGAAGTCCCACAGTCCAGCCATGCAGCAGACGAGCATGGCACCAACTGACGTTGGGGGAAGCTGATGGTGAATGGTGATGCACTGAGAGAGCCAAATAATAACCACTCGCACCAGACAGCAGACTTGAAAGTTGCTGTCCAGACTACAGTGTAGGCCCATGAATGCTGCAGAGTAAGAACCACAGAACAACCTTGTTGGGAGCTCGTTGAACCATCTGTGACTGTTAAGCTTAAGTTACCAGCAAAAGCCAGGTTTTATAATTGTAATGCAAATACAATTTATATGTCTAGCAAAGCATTGTGTTTCTGGTGGCATTAATTACCAAATTATGAAATGAAGACTTTAAAGTGTTTGTACCAGAATAAAACACTGCTTGATGCACATACAGTTGTATTTAGATAGAGAATTGGCTTAATTTGTAATCATGAGATACTAACACTGTTCTATGGCATTCTTAAGGAAAATTGAGGCTTAGGGATAAGTGGTTAGTGACATATTATTGAATCACTAAAGGATGGAACTTGGCAGATTACTCAGTATATGATCCTCTTGGTAACATTACTCTTCATAACTGAGCTGAAATGTCATTTCTTCATATGCAATGTAGATATCAGGCTTAATGCTGCCCATTGGTAGCCATTCAGATACTTAGACACTTGAGCAAGATCGGGACAGTTTTGGCACAACTCTGAAGTAGAAATACTTGGTACTGTTACATACCTCTAGTGAGGTTGTTGCCATTTTAGAAGAAGAAGGTAAAAGTAGGTAACAAACAGACTGACAACAGCAGAAGACAATCCTATTAGGATGTAAGTATTACTGTCACCTGTCACCTGTCACTGAGGCAAGTTAGTGCCCTTTGATTCTTGATGCCTTTGAGAGAGGCTGGATTTTATGAGCCTCCTCATTTGAGGATTTTGCTCTCTCATTTCCCATAATGTCTTCTCTAGTCACCTAGGATAATAAAGACAAATACAGCAAATAGGTAAACATAAATGTGATTATTAACTACACTGAAAAAGTATTCACCTACAAAGACACATGCAGCCTTTAGAAAATTTAACATTACACAACCTCAACTTTTACCATGACTATCTTTTGAACCATGAAATCAAAACAATGCAGAGCTTACACCAAGCTTACATAAAAGGTCAATGTGTGGCTTTGTTTCCTTTTGCTTTTGTTTACAGGGAACGTTCAGCTGACATGAGCAGAGGTTGGCCAAAATACTGCCTGCACTATGGACTTCCCACACAACTCTCATGGCAGACTGCCCTCATGGTGGTCAAGTACTCCACCTTAGGTGTTTCCTCTAAGTGTTACCATTATGGTGACTCTGAGCATTTTCTTTTGATAAAGAAGGAAAATGTGCAGGCTACAATCCTGTACCATCATTTTCCTCACTGTTTCCATTAATCTGCTTAGAGACCACTAGTTCTTTTAGCTGATTCTGCTCATTATTGTGTTTGTACATTTGTTTGCATTCTAATTGTGTTCAGTAATGAGTGTGCAAACAGGAGACATGAAATGAATGTAAATAATAATGAAAAAAACAAAGCAAAACAGAACAAAGATCTGGGAGTGAGGCTTAATAACAAGACACTTCAGCCTAGTGTGCCTGAAGTTGGAGTTTGCTATATACTCCACACCCCCACCCCATCTATACACACAGGCCATGCAGTTTAAGGTACTAACCTTCTTTTAACTTCTTATAGCAGCCAGAGGTAACCAGTAAATGAAACGTGAGTGTGTGTGTGTGTGTGTGTGTGTGTGTGTGTGTGTGTGTGTGTGTGTATTAAACCCACTGAACAACTTACTCCTCTTTACTATTTTTTAAAGCAGAATTACTTATCTTCATTTCATATGTATAGGGGTCTTGCCTGAATGTATAAGCTTACGATATGCTTGCCTGTGTCCATGGAAGCCAGAAGAGGGCACTGAATCCCCTGAAACTGGAGTTACAGACAGTTGTGAGCCTCTATTTGGGTACCAGGAATGGAACCCAGGTTCTCTGCAAGAACAGCAAGTGCTCCCAAACACTGAGCCATCTCTCCACCCCTAGTTGTTACCATTTTAAAATTAATTTTTAATTTAATTTTCTTATTGTGCTTAAAGATGCATAACAGAACTTTAACTATCTTATGTGCACAGTTTTGGAGGCAATAAGCACACTCTCATTGCTCTGTGGTATGCTACTATTGTCAAATTCTAAAAACCTCAATATTTCAAACAGAAATGTGGTGACAATTAAATAATACCTACCCTTTCCCTCCCCTAGTCCACTTGTGGTGGTTTAAATATGCTTGTCCCAAGGAGTGGCACCATTCATAGGTGTGGCCTTGAGTGGCTGTGGACTTAAGTGGGTATGGCCTTGTTGGAGTACGTATGGCCTTGTTGGAGTGGGTGTGGCCGTTGTTGGAGTGGGTGTAGCCCTGTTAAAGTAGGTGTGGCCTTGTTGGAGGAAGTATGTCAGTGGGGAAGTGGGCAATGAGACCCTCCTCCCAACCACGTGGGAGCTAGTCTTCTCCTACTGGCCTTCAGATGAAGATGTAGAATTCTCAGGTCCCCCTTAGCACCCACAAGTTGGCTCACGATCATCTGTAACTCAATTTCCAGGGGATCAAATGGTGCCTTCTGGCTTCTGTGGGCATTAGACAGATACATGCATATAGGCAAAACATTCATATATATAAAATAAAAATAAAAACTATATTAAAAGTATTATATAATTAAAAGTATAATATATATATGATATATATTAAAAGTATTAAAAACTATAATTCAGGATGAGATAAGGTTCACCCACTTAGAATAGCTATTATTAATCAATTAGCTTATTAATTAATTAACACTGGTGAGGATGTAGACAATGAATATAAATTAGTCCAACCACTATGAAAAGCAGCATGAATGTTCCCCACCACCCCCCCCAAAAAAAACCCTAAACTACCATATTGTCCAGCTGTATCACTGCTGGTCATACATACAAAAAGAATGAAGTCAACATACAATAGAATACATTTGCGAGTCCATGTTTATTAAGGTGCTATTGTGGAAATTAGCCGTGTATTGGTCAGCAGATGAATGGATAAATAAAATTGGGGGAGTCGAGTATTAGTCATCCATAAAGAAAAATAAAATCATATCATATTTAGCAAATAGGATGAGATGGTGGGTGTTGTCTTAAGTGAAATAAGCCAGACATACTGATTAACAAATTTCATGTATTCTCCCTTACATGTGGTAACTATAAAAAGGAAAAATGAAGGAGCTGACTAAAAGTAGAAAAGCAATTGCTAGATCTGAGAAAGGTGTGGAAATGGTGGATGCTAGGTGAGCTTTCCTGGGAAGAGATGAGCAGATATCTATACATTCCAGCCAAAGCACCAATGTGAGAACTAAGAATCAACTCCTTCTGAGTCCAGCTTGGTGATGCAAATCATTTCTTGAGCTTACTTACAGGAGCACAGGTAACCAAAAATTCTACCCAACATGGGGACAACTCACAAAAGTCGCATCCGTGGGAGCTTCTGCCCTCCCAGTCTCCTCTCCTCCAGCAACTGCTGTTATCATATAAACTCAAGGAGGGACCTTGAAATTGCTTCCCAGCTTCTTGAATTCTTGGAGTCTCCTTGCTTCTTGGAAGGTAGGGTACGATTTGGAGGAGATGGTTACTGAATGGTTTTGAGGATAGAAGAACAGTATCTGGACAAGATTAATTGACAGTGTGTGAGCACAATACACTGTCATAATAGTCTCATTGATTTTTGCAATGAGAAATAAAAGAAGGCGTGAACAACAAGATCCTGAGGTCCAGCCCCCTGGTATAATTGACTTTCAGGATTTCCACTTCCAGGTCTGATGCTCTTCTCCTATTAAGTGGAGAGCAGGTGAGCGTGTGTTCAGTCAGGACAGGTGAGATAGCTCTCACTTGATAAGGAAACTCTGAGTAAAGACGGGAAGTCATATTTTTGGAGCAATCTAACACGTTCTGTGCAATTCTAAAATAGATGACAGGGCTGGTGAGATGGCTCAGTGGGTAAGAGCACCCGACTGCTCTTCCGAAGGTCCAGAGTTCAAATCCCAGCAACCACATGGTGGCTCACAGCCATCCGTAACGAGATCTGACTCCCTCTTCTGGAGTGTCTGAAGACAGCTACAGTGTACTTACATATAATCAATAAATAAATCTTTAAAAAAAAAAAATAGATGACACACTCCCAGAGTTCAGGTGGGTCCAGACTGAAAAGACCAAGACCTAGCTCTGCCATGAATCCAGCTCGAGATCAGCCTGGACAATTTAGCAAGACTGTCTCAAAATCAAAAACAAAACAAAGCCGGGCGTGGTGGCGCACGCCTTTAGTCCCAGCACTCGGGAGGCAGAGGCAGGTGGATTTCTGAGTTCGAGGCCAGCCTGGTCTACAAAGTGAGTTCCAGGACAGCCAGGGCTATACAGAGAAACCCTGTCTCAAAAAAAAACAAAAACAAAAACAAAACAAAACAAAAATGACTGCAGGTACAATTCACGGACAGAATGCTCTCCTGGCTAGCACGTGAGGCTCTCAATCCAATCCCCAGGGCTGAGAAACAAAACACAGACAAACAAACAAAGCCAAACAGATAGATCCAGTTGTAGTAGTATTTGTGGTAAGAACCAAAAATCCACAATGGGGAAGACAGAAGGTGAGGAGAAATGTGTTAAGCAAAATTGACTTTGTACCGAGATGCTCAGGGATGAAAGGTGGATATTTCCCAGCCTGAAGAGGGCATGAATCCTTTCCCTCCAGGTGAGGAGCTATTGACTGTTAATGGCTGTTGGGGGTTAAGAGTCATTTTGCCTTGAGAAGTGTAAGGTAAATTGGATTGCTAAATTGTTCATGATGAAATAAATTACCCTCCACACATGCAGTCAAGCAGTCCCAACTCAGCTCAATGGGTTATTTAAAAAAGAAAACACGAAAGGAGGACGACTACGTTGGGGAAAGAGGAGGTCCACAGGAAGTAGTAAGGACATAAGCTAACAGGGGATGAATACGATCAAAATACATAACATGCACGTATGAAATTTTCAAAGAATAAATAAGAATTGTTTTGAAAAGAAATGTGGACATGCACTGAGAATGTGGGGAGTGTTTCGAGGCCTCCTGGGTCAGTCTGGTCCATGTTCCCCTGCATCGATACTAGCTTCCTAACATCCTGTTATCATCATCTGTCATCTATTTTAGTATGAGGCTTATCTGTCTGAAATGGCTCAAATGTCCCTCCCCTTTCCAAATTCACGTGGAAATTTAATTCCCTAAGCAACATTGTGTTTTAAAAGGTGGCACCTTTAGGAGGTATTGAGTCTTGAGGTTCTACCCAGTGAACGCTATTGTGTACCTGTGAGGACTCAGCATGCCTGGCTCTTGGGCATTGTGCCATCTTGGAGCCAGAACAGTCCTCCCTGGATACTAATTCTGCTAGCACCTTAACCTTAGACTGCTCTTCTTTCAGAATTACAAGGCATACATTTCAGTCCTTTATAAATATAAAAATGTATTCCTGGCTCAGGTATTTTGCTACAGCATCACCAATGGAGCACACACACATGCAAACACACCCAGGCATACATGCACACACTATACACAGCAAACTCTGGTCAGTTATATATCAAGTGTGATTAGTAATTACTACTGAGGATGAGATGTCTTGCTTAAGCTACATTGTATCCCTTTCTTTCTTTGTTCTCTTATTGCCATCTTTAGTCATCTTCTACCCCCTTCTTTATTACCTATTTTCCTGCTAATTATATTAACTAAAGCTTCAAGCACCTGTGTTTAAAAGCTATACGATTAGATTCTTGGGGCTTAATAAAAGCACAGGGATAAAGGGAGAAGCCTAGGGAGGGAGCTAGATAGCTTGAATATAAGGCTCACAATTATGACTACCATACACTTTATCTTCTTCCAAATACTATACCTTCTGAGCTATTTTTGAGTGTGTAAGGTGCATGATTAATAATAACATGTCTGCTGGGATGTGTGGATACCCTATGGCTATAGGGAACAAGGTGGGAAAGATACTCTAATTACTACTGACTTTAGAGCCAAAGATGGACCAGTGAAAGTGGCCGGGGACCATAAATATGAATTGCCAGAAATAGGGGAAGAAGCTATCATTACATTTGACTATTGGGACAGATCTGTGTTTAATTTAGGGGAAATTTTTATTTAGTGCAAGCTATTGCTTTGAATTTCTTTGAAGTATTTCTAATGGGTTATTGTGATTTTTATGGGTCCTTATACTCCTTTAGATACTCTTAGAAATGAACCTACTTTCTGAGCATCATATACACCTACCGCTTAAGTATGTTCTGCCATCCTCTATGACTCCACCATAACCCTGGAATTCCCTCATCTCCTTTCCAAAGACTGACAAAAGACTTAACAGCCAAGAAAATCCCCCTAAAAATGTGATCATTCAGTCTAAGTTGCTTGCCCATTCCACATGCTTTCTCTATTCCTTTGTTCTTTGTGTATTCCATCTGGATAGAGTTGTAAACCTAATGAGCTTGTTGGCTTTTCTGCTTAGCTTGTTTATTGTGCCAAATCTCATTCATTCTGGTGGAAAGGCCTCCCATAAACATAAGCATCGTACATGCCCTATGTCCAGTACACATTGCTTTGTTTTAGAAACCACACTTTCTTGTAAAGCACAACGCATCAAACTCAAGAAGTAAGAAATCCACAAATGTCTTTTCTGAATCGTACAGCTAACTCTAAAACACATCTCTAAACCAATGCCAATAGAGCCAGACTCGCTCACTCACACAAAAATGTAGAGAACTTCTCTTATTGGTAATGCTTTTTAGAGAAATCAATTTCTGACCTCTAGCTTTCCACAGCTTTGCAGCCATGTTGATGCTCACAATAAACTGCTAAATGCCATAGCAGTGGAACGTGTTAAACAAAACAAAAACTAAAACAAAAAAAAAAATAGAAGAGAAGACCTAAGAGGTCAACAATTTTGCATCCCAGAAAGTTGAGGGTCTCCTTTAGGAAACACGAATAGGGTCTGGAAGACAGAGGTGTTCTAGAAGAAAGAAAGACTTGAACCTTCCATGGTCCAGAAATCTCAGCATGACTAGAAAGTGTATTCCTCACTGGGAGTAGTGCGTGCTGCAGATAGGTTTTTAAGTGGAGTTATATAGTGGCAGAGATAGGGAGCGGATGCTTGGGCTTGATTCCAGAGTATCTGTAATGTTTCTCTTTTCTAAATAGTCTTTATTTTTGAGAGTATGATGTAAATTACATTTCTCCTTTCCCTTTCATCCATTCAAACCCACTCACCTACTCATCCCTGCTCTCTTTCCATTTCACTCTAAAATGTTCTATGACATCATACTGCTTACTGCTTTACCTGTTGTATGATGCCATCAAGTTCAAGGACAAAGACCATTTATCCTTGATGAAATAAGCCATCCTTCTCTCTTCTCCTTCTGCTGACTGAGATTTCTCTGTGTTGCCCAGGATATACTTGAACTTGAAGGTTCCTCAGCTGAGTCTTCTTCTCCAGCCTCCAGTTACCTGAGCCTGCAGGATGTGTCTCGGGATGCAGATATTTTGGGAAGAGAGAGACTCAGTGCCAGACAGATTTCACAAGTGTACATACACCTCAGAAAAGAAAAAAACTTTACTTCCCAGGAATAGTGATTCATGCCTGCAATCCCACCTGAGAGGCTGGGATAAGAAAGAGATTTGCTATGAGTTTGAAGGCCAACTTGCCTTACTATCTTATAAAAAAAAGAAAGAAAAGATTCACTAAGTTGCATCCTTAATATTTATGTACTTTATAATACCTAAATACATCCTAATAAAAAAGTAAACAAAAGAATATTGAAAATTAATTTCTGTGTTTTTATGTTTTTTCACAGGCTACATACTTGAAAGATATTTTTTTCTCTAAGGAGAACTAATTACATGCAAGTGACAAAAGATTAGTTTGATGTCTCTTGAATGTACTTTTTTTGTTGTTGTTTTTTTGTTTTTCGAGACAGGGTTTCTCTGTAGAGCCCTGGCTGTCCTAGAACTCACTTTGTAGACCAGGCTGGCTTCGAACTCAGAAATCCACCTGTCTCTGCTTCCCAAGTGCTGGGATTAAAGGTGTGCGCCACCACCTCCCGACTTGAATGTACATTTTTACTGTATTCTATTTCCAAACAATTCTCAAAAAAAAAACAAAAACAAAAACAAATCTGGATTTATGGATCTAAGAGGTATAGAGTTGCCTAGGATTTCTTCAGGAGTCTTTAACTTTTTCTTCTGCCTAGATCCGTCTTAAACTCTGATGAAAGCAAAGCCTGAGAGTTTCCATCCAGAAATGCACACAGTCATAGAACTCTGCATAGGGTTTGGGAATGAGCACACTCCTGAATCCTGTGCAGAGCCCTTTAGTGCCCAAAGACCTCAAAATGAGGTCTCCCAAGTTACCTTAGCCTCTCTCCTACATTTGAGGGAGGGGGAAAATAGTACATAAGAAAGAAAATAGTTAAAGAAGACAGAACCTAAGTGTTCTAATGTCCATTTATACTAATACTTCATAACCGCTTTAAATTCCATTAGCTCTCTGGGTCCCCACATCTCCATCTGCTGAGTCTGTGAGTAAAAAAACAAAAAAACAACAACAACAAAAAAACAAAAACAAAAACAAAAAAACCTCTCCAAAACTTTGTATTCAATCCCTTCTGATTCAATTGATCAGAAGCCTGTCATAATTTACCTTTTACTTGAGATAATCTGTCCAAAAACAGTTCCTTACATTAAGTAAAATTATCTTATTTTTCAGACTACCTCAAAATCCAGAACTGAAATAAAACATAATATGACCCAAAAGTGAAGGTTTTATTCCTTTAATGAAGCTGAATCTGAAGTGTTGCCTGTACTTATGCTCTGCTCTGGTATTTAAAATGCTGCTTTATACTGGTATTTATCTTTGTTCTAAAAACCTTTGAATGATAGTTTTTGGCCAAACATAAGATTCCAGTCTGAGGTATATCAATGGAATAGAATTGAAGACGCAGAAATGAAACCACACACCTATGATCACCTGATCTTTGATAAGGGGGCTAAAATCATCCAGTGGAAAAAAGACAGCATTTTCAACAAATGGTGATGGTTATCATGTAGAAGGATGCGAACTGATCCATTCTTATTTTTTTTTAAGTTTTGTTTTTTTGTTTTTGTTTTTTTCCTTGTTTTTTTGTTTGTTTGGTTGGTTGGTTTTGGTTTTTCGAGACAGGGTTTCTCTGTATAGCCCTGGCTGTCCTGAAACTCACTTTGTAGACCAGGCTGGCCTCGAACTCAGAAATCCACCTGCCTCTGCCTCCCGAGTGCTGGGACTAAAGGCGTGCGCCACCACGCCCGGCGAATTGATCCATTCTTATCTCCTTGTACAAAGCTCAAGTCTAAGTGGATCAAAGAACTCCACATAAAACCAGAGACACTGAAATTTATAGAGGAGAAATTGGGGAAAACACTCGAAGATATGGGCATAGGGGGAAAATTCCTAAACAGAACAGCAATGACTTGTGCTGTAAGATCAAGAATCGACAAACAGGACCTCATAAAATTGCAAAGCTTCTGTAGGGCAAAAGATTCTGTCAATAAGGCAAAAAGGCCACCAACAGATTGGGAAAGGATTTTTACCAATCCTAAATCTGATAGGGGACTAATATCCAATATATACAAAGAGCTCAAGAAGCTGAACTCCAGAAATTCAAATAACCCCATTAAAAATGGGGTACAGAGCTAAACAAAGAATTCTCAACCGAGGAATACTGAAGGGCTGAGAAGCACTTGAAAAAATGTTCAACATCCTTAATCATCAGGGAAATGCAAATCAAAACAACCCTGAGATTCCACCTCACATCAGTCAGACTGTCTAGGATCAAAAATTCAGGTGATAACAGATGCTGGCGAGGATGTGGAGAAAGAGGAACACTCCTCCATTGCTGGTGGGATTGCAAGCTTGTACAACCACTCTGGAAATCAATCTGGCGGTTCCTCAGAAAACTGGACATAGTACTACCGGAGGATCCAGCAATACCTCTCCTGGGCATATATCCAGAAGATGTTCCAACTGGTAATAAGGACACATGCTCCACTGTGTTCATAACAGTCCTATTTATAATAGCCAGAAGCTGGAAAGAACCCAGATGTCCCTCAATAGAGGAATGGATACAGAAAATGTGGTACATCTACACAATGGAGTACTACTCAGCTATTAAAAACAATTAATTTATGAAATTCTTGGGCAAATGGGTGTATCTGAAGAATATCATCCTGAGTGAGGTAACCCAATCACAAAAGAAGTCACTTAATATGCACTCACTGATAAGTGGATGTTATCCCAGAAACCTAGAATACCCAAGATACAACTTCCAAAACACAAGAAAATCAAGAAGGAAGACCAACTCGTGGATACTTCATTTCTCCCTAGAATAAGGAATAAAATATCCATGGAAGAAGTTGCAGAGACAAAGTTTGGGGCTAAGATGAAAGGATGGACCATCCAGAGACTGCCCCACCCGGGGATCCATCCCATAATCAGCCACCAAACGCAGACACTATTGCATATGCCAGAGGGATTTTGCTGAAAGGACCCTGATATAGCTGTCTCCTGTGGGGCTTTGCCAGTGCCTGGCAAATACAGAAGTGGATGCTCACAGTCATCTATAGGATGGACCACAGGGCCCCCAATGTAGGAGCTAGAGAAAGTACCCAAGGAGCTGAAGGGGTCTGCAACTCTATAGGTGGAACAACAATATGAAGTAACCAGTACCCCCCAGAGCTTGTGTCTCTAGCTGCATATGTAGCAGAAGATGGCCTAGTTGGCCATCATTGGGAAGAGAGGCCCCTTGGTCTAGCAAACTTTATATGCCCCAGTACAGGGGAAAGTCAGGGCCAAGAAGTGGGAGTGAGTGGGTAGGGTAGCGGCGGGGGGAGGAGGGTATAGGGGACTTTTGGGATAGCATTTGAAATGTAAATGAAGAAAATATCTAATAAAAAAAATTCCAGTCTGGCCCAAGAAATTTTTGTAATCATACCCACACAGTTTTCAGTTTGGAACAGGATTCCTGCTCTCAATCCAATAGTTATGAGATGTGAAAGACAACATCCTCCCTCAAAAAAAAAAAAAAAAAAGTCCTTTTCTATTTTTCTATACAACTATCCTTTCCCACACCCCCATGGATGAAATTACATTATTTAATTCGTGTTTTACAACTATTTAAATGTCTCCTTTAAAAAAAAACAGAAAAGAAAAAAATGTTGCCTATTTTATAAAAGCTCAAAGAGGTTAAGGGCCCAATACTTTAACCAGGTCATATGAATTGAACATCAGATGCAAACATTTGGCTGCAATTCCTGATACTGTATTTCCTGCTGTGGAGAAATTAACTAAGGCACACTGAAGCCTGGGAAATGGATACTGCTGGTCTGTTCTGATTTCTTTGAGATATAATACTGTGCTGTTTTGCACCAAAATCTCCAGGCTCTCTCTCCCACTGATGGAAGCCAGGACAGACTCACAGAATGGCCAAAGAACTTCCCGCCATGAATGAGACTGAAAGGAAAAGGCAAAGTGCTGTGGAATTGGGGCTATCTTCTCAAGGGTACGGCGGCAAAGGTGAAGGGGCCCGCAGGGGTCCCGTGGCCCCAGCAGCTGGCTCGCCTGCAGATTCTAGTAGGAGGCAATAGCAAGGTCCCGCCCCCAGGGTAGCACGACCCAATCAGCAACAGGTATAGCGCTCTGGACCCGCCTCCGCCCCCGCGGCCATATAAGGCAGGGCCTGGCGGGCCTCAGCAACGCAGTAGTCGACAGACTTCAGGCTGGGGTGTGGAGCCCCGGCCACCGCCGCCACTGACGACCCCCGCCCCCCACATGCAGCGCCGCCCCTCTGTGGCTGCCCGTGAAGCAAGGCTGCCAAGCCCCGGCTCCGCCTGCCTCCCTCCTCGCGGCTTTCTGCGTCCTCGCCGAGCGGGCGCGATGCGGCTGGGCCCAAGGCCCGCGGCGCTAGGACTGCTGCTGCCGCTGCTGCTGTACGCCGCGGTGGCTGGCGCCAGCAAGGCGGAGGAACTGCACTACCCGCAGGGCGAGCACCGGGCGGACTACGACCGCGAAGCGCTGCTGGGTGTCCAGGTGAGGATACCAGGCTGGGTACCGCATCGCCATGGGCTTTGTCCTGTGACAAAGCGGGACGACCAGAGAGAGAGGCCTTAGCAAGAGCGGCCTGACAATGGGGTCCGGGCGGGGCTCAGCTTTCGCTCTAGGAGACCCTGAGGCCTGTAAAGCTGGTGGTACTGTTGCAGTTCCAGAACAAGATTCTTTCTATTCCTGGATCCAGGGACAGGATTACTTAGAGTGGTAGTGGGGGCGTATTGAAGAGAAGTGTGGGTCATCCTGAAACCACTGGGGCAAATGAGGCATGTGGTAGCTCTGTTTCCTTCCACCATCACGCCCCACTGATTGTAATGCTTGATTCTCCTGTGTGTGGTTTCCCTCCCAAAAGGAAGACGTCGATGAGTATGTTAAACTTGGCCACGAAGAGCAGCAAAGACGATTGCAGTCGATCATAAAGAAAATTGACTCGGACTCTGATGGCTTTCTTACTGAAAGTAAGGACTGACTTGCACCACCAACAATGGAGAAAGCCCTTTGTAGGAAATTAATGTACATTTAAAAAAAAAAAACTGTTGTCTATTGAATTCTAGTAGATTGCTGGTGTTCT
This sequence comes from Mus musculus, assembly GCF_000001635.26. Taxonomy (NCBI): domain Eukaryota; kingdom Metazoa; phylum Chordata; class Mammalia; order Rodentia; family Muridae; genus Mus; species Mus musculus. The sequence goes on from NC_000075.6 coordinate 56,042,794, forward strand.
AACAAGCTAAAAGTAACTGTGATATGGAAAATAGTTCTTATGCCTGGAAGGTGGGCTACAAGTAAAATCAGTGCTTTGATGGTATGTAAATGTTACTGGCCCTAAGAGAATAAGTTTGCCAGTCATACCTTGAGACAGACTCTTCCTCACATCACTTTTCTCATTGTCCATAGTATGGTTCATTTTAGAGACACTTGCCCAAACCTTTCTTAGCACATCACATGATACAACATTCCTTCAGTATGTAGGAATTTTAAGAATCTGCTTTTATTAGTTTATTATAACAATTAGCAAATAGAAACATCCCATCAAATGTGAATTATATCGAAACATTAAAAAAAATGGTGCTAATGGGGACTTAGAACCAGCTTATCTATCTCTTCATAGAGTTGAAGAAAGTCACATTCAGGAGGGAAAACCTTATTTTTAAATAAATGGCAAACCCAGGAGTGGAATTCAGCTCTTAGCCTTAATTCAATTTTTAATGTTCTTCATTCAAAACAAACAACAAAAGAGTGCTCTTAGGTATGTTCTTAGGCAGAAATGGAACGTACAGTGTAAAAGAATATTCTAAATAAATTACTAGCAATTTCTTCCTCAAGTGAACCTTGAATCTATCAGAATTCTACCTATACTATCAGGTATTCTGGGTTGATCTTTTGAAGGTTCAGAATCTGTCCTTGTGACAGCAAGCTGTTTGTGGTGTCTCTCCTTTTAGTGTTGGTCAGCATCCAGATAATGAAGTTACGGAACAGGGAAATGCTGTCAATAAATAGTCACATTGGTGCCCTCAGGCTTGTTCCTGTTAAACCATGATGAAATCTCTAAGCTAATAGAAGGATAGTGGTCTGCCTTGTTTACAAATGGAGTTGATCTAGAAGACTTTAGTACTTGTTGGGGTCTAGATGTGCTTAAATAGTCTGATCTTCATTTTATAGGTAAAGAGTTTGAAAGGTAAGCTATGGTTTAGGGCCAAGCTGCAATGTGAGCCTGTGCTTCTGGTCCCTGATACATTCTGCTTCCTACTAGGCTCCACTAAGTCCTTTAAGGTAGAAGAAACACTCGTTGTGCTTAAGGAAACACAAACCTCTGGAGGACCCTTAAGAGAACGTTACTGATTTGAGTTTTGAGGGCCAGAGCTTGGAGTCTAAAGCTGGGCCCAAAGGCCCTGAGGCACACTTAAACCAAAAAACGCAGACCAGCTTGGGCAATAAGGAGAGACCCACAACTTTAAAAATAGTAGACGTTCTCAAGAGGTAACAAAACACCATTGTTAGAGCTCTGAAGCCAAAAGCAGGTGAGGGTCTATAGACTCTTAGCTGTGAAACCTTGGGCCTTTCTGAACCTCAGTTTTATTAACTGAAATAGTGATGATTATAAGTTGGGTCAATGGATGGTTGCATAATAAATATTAGGGTCTTGGAGTGGGAAGTAGAAATCATCTGTGCGTGTCTATGTACCTGAGCCTTTATAAGCCAGCAGAGAAGCAGCGGTCTTTAGTCTCTTGATGCACATTACCTTTAAGCCAAGTGCTGTACACTCATGCTCTTCTTGCAAATATTCGTTGTAACCTCCTTACCTATCTTCTATAATGCAGTGTAATAATTGCCTCTACGAAGAAATCATGAATCTGAAAAGGGGCATTTGAAATTTTTGAACTTGTTCTCTATGCCTTCAGGCACCAAGAGAATACCGGCAGTTATACAAGAAGGACAGAAATTATCATTACTACTTTGTTGAAATTTCTTCCACATGCAATGATGCTTAACAGAACTATACTAGAGCAGTATTTCTCTGCCTTCAGGGGCTTGACTACTGTTCACGATTTAAACCATGTCTGCTAACACATCTTGATTAAGGTGTGGTGGGCCCAACTGCAATCAGTCCCAACTCTTGAAAGGCAGAGGCAGGAGGATTCTAAGTTTGAGGCCAGTCTGATCTATGTAAAAAGTTCAGGTACATAGCGAGACCTTGTCTTAAAAAAAAAAAAAATTTTTTAAAAAGCACACACTGTATGTGTATATAAAATATATATGTACATATATATTTTTTATTCAACTCATAAGTTAAAGAAAAACTTTAACCTTTTATAAATAATTTTTTTCTAAAGCATTCAAAATTGTATGCTTCTTAAGAGACATGATAATTCCAACATCCTTGGACTCTTCCACTCTGCCAGCTCTCCCCATTCCTTATTTTTATTAATACTATTGGGACACTTTGTCAGGTTTTTCAAACACTAATGTTATTTTTTTCAAAAAAAAAAAAAAAAAACCAGAAATCTTCACTCAGATTGGAATTCTTGTAAACATTTTTGTGTTCTGGGGAATTCTCGTAGATGAACTCAGTCAGTGGATTCAGATGTCTTTTAAGCATTACGCTATGCAAGAAGCCAAGCAGCAGTTTGTGGAGTATGATAAGAACAGCGACGGCGCTGTGACGTGGGATGAGTACAACATCCAGATGTACGACCGGGTGATTGACTTTGATGAGAACACTGCTCTGGATGACACAGAAGAGGGGTCGTTCAGGCAGGTGGGTCCGTGCTGCTCCCGAGAGCCTGAGGTCCTAGGCTGTTGCTTTGCCACTGGGCAGTCACCAGGACCACTCCAGTGGGGGTTTCAATGGTTTCCTTTTAGCCAGCCATAGTACTCTTAACTCTAGACCTAAGTTACCCCTGCATCTGTTTCCCTTCTCACTGATTTGTCCACATTTCCAGAGTTATTCCTTAAGTGCATTTTGGTGACAGTAATCTACAGCTCAGCATTTTATTTTTCAAATAATTTAGCAATCAGCTTAATATCATATTTAAATTTTGGAGGGAATAATTCCATCCCTTAAAAAAATGAAATAAAAATTTAATTGTAGCAAAATAACCATAACATTTTTCATTATTTATTTATGGTTGTATGTATTCCTATTTGGGCACTCGTTTGCACCATGTTTGAGACAGAGTCTCTTGTTTACTGCGTATTCCATGGTAGCTGGCTCTTGAACTTCTCAAGTTGTACTGTGCAGTAAAGAATGCTTTGATCACAGAGCATGTCCTACTTGACATGGGTGATAGGGGACTGAACCCAGGTTCTCACATGTGTGAGCAAGCCCTTTACCCACTGAGCCATCACCTCTTACATTTACCATTTTACACCTTTTGGTTTTTTTTTTAAATGGAATTGGAGATTGAACCCAGGGCCTTGTGCGTGGTAGACAAGTGCTCCACTATGAGCTATTTCCCAGCCCACTTGAACCATTTGAAAGAGTTTTCAATAGTGCTGTGTTAATCTTGTTGTTCAACCAGTTGATCGAACTCTCTATTTTGCAAAACTGGATTCTGTACCCATTGTACCCATTAAGCAATAACTCCCTGTTTCTACTCCCACCATTCTACCATCTATAAATCCGCCTATTCCAGGTACTTCATGTAAGGAAAATCATGTTTGTCTTTTTTATGACTACTTTATTTCACTTAATATAATGTCCTCAAAGTTTACCCATGTGTTAGCATATGTCAAAATTCTCTGTTCAGAAAGGACATAGTCTAAAAAGACAGATATCTGCAGGCAGTGGTGATACAAGTCTTTAATCCCAGCACTTGGGAGGCAGAGGCAGGCAGATCTCTGAGTTCGAGGCCAGTCCAGTCTACATAATGAGTTCCAGGACAGCCAAGGTTACACAGAGAAAGCTTGTGTAGAAAACAAAAACAACAAAAAGCCCAGAAATCAAAAAGACCAGATATTCTAGTGGGTCGGTCGGTCGGTGGGTGGGTGGGTGGGGGCTTGAGTCTCTCAGCCGAATTTTGCTTATCTTCTTGGATTCTTTCTTTTTATTATTCTTTGAAATTTTCATACACTTATACACTGTGCTTTGACTGTCCACCTATCTTTACCTCTTCTCAACTTCATGATGTTTTTTTTTTCTTTTTAATCCTGTAATAAGTGTGGTATACAAGTCTCTCTTTTAGATCTTGCTTTTAATTATCTAGGGTACATTCCCAGAAGTGAGATTATTGGATCGCCTCTGTTTTTAGTTTTTTGAAGGTATTGCAGTGTAGTTTTCCATAGTTCTATGTTATTAATAATGACTCATTTCTGAAGATCCAATATACAGTCTGTTGAATTTTAATTTTGTTTAAGCAAATATATAGCTTAAACAGAAATGTGAAGAACTTTTTTGTTTTTTGTTTTCAGGACAGGTTTTTTTCTGTGTAGTCCTAGCTGTCCTAGAACTTACTCTATAGACCAGGTGGACCTCAAACTCAGAGATCCACCTGCCTCTGCCTCGCAAGTGCTGAGATAAAATGTGTGCACCTCCACTGCCAGGGGAGAAGAGTTATTTTTATTGATTTTTCAGGAAGAACTTTTCAAGACTTCCAGGAAGTCTGTTAAACCAAAAGTCTATCAATATAAATGACTATATGCTTGAGAAATTAATATTTCAGGAACATTTTAAAGGATTTTTTAATGTAAAAAAGAATAAAAATAAAAACAATTACCTTGTCCCAGATGTCCCTGAACTTGTTGGGGTACTTGGAAATCACTTGAGCCTTTCTGCTTCATTTGCATATGTCCCTCTTTAATTTTTATAATGGTCATCATTTATCATTTTATATATAGTATATATTTTAGAATTGCACTGGCTAGGTGAACTATATAAGCTATTACTAACTGCAGCTTCGTATTTGTCTGGTAAAGATTTGGGTTTTGTTTGGTTTTTTGAGACAGTCTTACTTTGTAGCTTTGGCTATCCCAGAACTCCCCATGTAGGCCACTCTTCCTCAAACTCACAGAGATCCACCTCCCTCTGCCTTCAAGTGCTAGTTTTGAGTGCTAGGATTAAGGAGTGTACTAGTACTCCTGGCCTGTAGTTACTCTTAACCTGTCCATATGTCACCTGTGTGCAGGTTAAGGTTTCTAGCCTACAAGCCAGTCTGCCTGCCTTACACCCAGCCTTACCACTTAATAGTTGCTAGACCTCTCTGAGCTCAGTTTCCTCATCTCTAAAAGTGGTATAATCCCCACTGAGGATAGCAGTGGTGTGCGGAGACAGTATGCGGTAGCAGTTGGAATGCTGAGTAGTTAATTTCTAGTTGAAAGAATAATGTAAAAGAAGCAGTACTTGGGAGGTAGAAGCAAAAATATTTCAAGTTTGAGGCATGACTATCTTGGGCCAGTGAGATGACTCAATGGGTAATGATGCTTGCTGCCAAGACTTGGGACCTGAGTTTAATCTCCAGGACCCACTTTTTCTTTTGGATGAAGAGAACTGATTGTCACAGTTGTTCTCTGACCTCCAAACATGTGCTTTGATGCCCCCTCCCAAATACATAAATAAATAATGTTTTTAAAAATGTAATGAAGAATTAAGAGGTGAGTTAGTTTAGTTGTAAAGACCACTGGCTGCTCTTTCAGAGTACACAGTTCAATTCCCAGCACCCATGTGGTGGCTTACAGTCTTTTTTAATTCCAGTCCCAGGGCTATGATGTCCGTTTCTGGCCTCTGTGGACATCAGGCATGTGTGTAGTATACTGACATACATGCAAACAAAACTCCCATAGATATGGTTTGTTTTTAATTTAATGGGGAAAAAAAGACCCTGTCTCACAAACAGAAGAAATATGTACACTTCACAAAGGTTATATTTCATAAAAGTGTTCAGGCGTTTGTTTACTGCATCACCCTTAAATTAGTTAGGATTTAATTTGTAGGAAGAAGGTAAACTTTTTGCTTCCTTTTTCGTTATTTGAATTTTTATTTTCCAGCAGCCTAAAAGAACTGTAGGTCAGTCTTCATGCTAGATGGTACTGTGCTCATGACAAGTGCTCATGAGATCTATGGGCGTTCTCCTCAGCATCACTAGAGTTCTTGGAGCTTTGCTAAAACCATGATATGCTACCATGGCCTTCCTGCCAGGGAAGATCTTAAATACAATATTTTAAAATTACTAGTTAGGGTATAATTTCCTGCCTGTTTACTACCTTCATTCTTCTCTAACTTCTTTTTACCACTCCAAAGAATTACTTTTCCACCAAAAAAAGTATATGTCTATGTGCACAAGCACCCGTATACTTGAACACACAGAGAAGGTATATGTGTTTCTGAATTCTTGAGAAGGAATATTATATAAGACATGATGGTGTTGACATTAAAGTCTTCATTTTGAAGAATACATTACACAATTATGGGAAATACAAGTAGCCCTTCTTAAAGATGCCTCGTTCCGATGCTGTTTTCTTCATCAAGTGCACCGTACATGTTGCTCTAAGACTGTCTTTTAAGAACGGGCTGGGGGCTAGAGACATGGCTCAGAAGTTAAGGGCATTTACTGTTTTTTCAGAGGACCTGGTGTGGGTCCCCAGCATCCACAAAGCTTTGTAACTCCAGTTCCAAGGGTTTGGGTGGCTTAATCTGGCCTCTGAGGGTTCCAGCCCTAATGTACTACACATACACTCATGTAAGCACACATACACATAAAAATTAATATATTTTAGTAAATACAAGTTTTTTAAAGAACTCACCAAATTAATCTAAGTGTCCAAATGGAAATGATATAGTCTCAAAGCAAACACTTACCAATAGGAATCCTTTTGGCTATTATTTGACTAGGACTATCACTATCTTTTTGCTGTTCTAGTCATATTTTTTTAAAGAATTTGATGACTTATAAATTTCAAAAATCGGTGTAGAATATAAAGACAAACCCAGAGAAAATGTGTATTATTCTCCAAAATATAAAGAGCTCGGTATGATGGTATATGACTTTAAACCGAACACTCAGGAAGTAGAAGCAGACAGCTTCTGTGAGCTCGAGGCAGCCAAGGTACACAGTGAGAACCTACCTCAACAAATAAACTATAAAAGATGAGGAATGAGTTACAAACTGAAAATCAGATGAGAATAAAGTAGCCATAAAAAGCAGTTATCTGAGCAAATTAAAGTTCTCTGTATTGAAATCTAGTAGAAATCTAAAATCAAATTGTGCCTAACTCTTATTTTTGATGAGTTGCCATATAAAGAATATAGACAACTTAAAGTAATTACCTCTTGTGAAATATCTAAAAAAGTTTTTCTGAGTAGTATGAAGAACACAAGTTAGTAATTTAAGCAGAGTAATTGAAGATTGGGACGCTACCTGGCAAAGTTCAGAATTCTAACTTAAAACTACTGAATAAGCAATGTTTATTTATATAAGATAATCATTGCATGCTTATTAAGACCTAAATATTATCCTAGGATCATAAATTATGTTTCCTCATGTAAAAAAAAAATTGTTTACCCAAAAAATTGCAGTTTTGTTCTTTATAAATTTCTGTATAAAAAGAAATGATTAATATGGTTTTCTTATTACTGTACTTTGTCCTCAAGTACAGTGGTTCTGATCTTTCCTAATGATGAGACCCTTTATACAGTTTCTCATATTATAGTGACCCCAACCATAAAATTATTTTGTTGCTATTTCATAACTGTAATTTTGCTGTTATGAACTATAATGTAAATATCTGATATGAGATACCGGTAAAAGGGTTATTCGGACCCAAAGGTTGAGAATCACTGCTCTAATAGACTATAAGAAATTTATAAAAAGAAAATAAGTAGGTTGAGTTTTTAATGAAACTTTCTATTGTTGCTTTTTTAATTTATAATTCAAAATATATATATTGACTCATTTAATATGAGGCACTGTTTTGATAGGCTTAAGGGTTTTTTAACTTATTATTTATGAGTATGAGTGTTTTGCTTGCATATGTGTCTGTGTGCCATGTGTGCCTAGTGTCCTCAGAAGTCAGAAGAGGACATCGGATTCCCTGGAGCTGGAGTTACAGAAGGTTGTGAGCTCTCCTACTCGTGCTGGGAATCAAACCTTGGCTCTCTACAGCACCCAGTGCCTGAGCCATCTCTCCAGCCCCATAGTCTTAAACTGTAGCCCTGGCTGTCCTCAAACTTGTGATCCTCCTGCCTCAACTTCCCAAATGCTGGGATTACAAGTGTGTGGCACCATGCCCTGCAGTATGCACTGTTATTTAAATGCAACCAAATGGCCATGAAATACAACCCTCCCCCAAACTGTTGGCCTTTTTTTTCTCCTTCCTGTGCTTCTCCATCCCTACCTCTTTCAGCTGTTGAAAGAAAGCTTTTCTTTCCATAGACAAGTTTGGCCAAAGTTAGCTCACTCTGCTAAAACTTTTTTTTTTCTCCAAATCGAAGGGTTCTTTCATAAGGAAATCTAAACAGATGATGTTTTAAACAGTGACTTATTCAAAAGACTTAGTTGATTCTACACAGGACCTCAAATTCTTGTTTATCTACTTCTCCCCATGTTAAACCTGTTAAATGTAAATTATTTAAAGTTATGAAACATAAATGCAGCTATCTGAGTCAGTTTTTAAAACTGTTATAACTGAGAGAATATGGCTGGCTTGTGGAGTCTAGATGTTTGAAGACCAAATTCTTTAGGGGGGGCATGAGCCCCTCTACAGGGTGTCAGTAAAATACCTATTGTTGAAGTAAATGACTGCTGACTAAGCTATTTTGAAAAAAATTAACAATGGTGGAACACATACATTAAAAATGGCTAAAAGTCCATTTATAACTCTGTTTTAAAAAGTGATGTTTGCTATATGCAGGTTCTTTAGTGCTAAGGCTATTCCCAGAAATATTAAAAACTGAAAGTGGGTTAAGTAGCAACATCACACTAATGGCATTCAAAGCTGGTGGTCACAGAATCATCCTAAAGTGCCTGAAAGTTTCTGTACTTGAACACACTTTTAAAAGGAAAACAAACAAAAATGTTTATTTAACCTCCAAACAAATAATCAGAATAAAGAGCCTCCACATATGGTATCAGAAATAAGATGAGTTTCTCAAAATAAGTGACCATTTGCTGAAACATGTTAACATATTTTTGTGTGTGTATTCGTGTTTCTGTTTCTTGTTTTTGTTTTTGTTTGTTTGCTTGCTTGCTTTTTGAAACAGGGTCTTAATGATATACAGCCTAACCTGCCTAACCTGGATCCCAGGGGCTGGCATTGAATCTGTAGTGATCCACGTGCCTCCATCCCAAATGATGTTAACATATTTTTGAAAAATCATTTAGAGGACAAGAATCAATTTTTTTTGAGATTTATTTATTTATTTTATGTATGTGAGTACACTGTCGCTGTACAGATGGTTGTGAGCCTTCATGTGGTTGTTGGGAATTGAATTTTTTAGGACCTCTGCTCACTCCAATCAGCCCCGCTCACTCAGTCCCTGCTTGCTCTGGCCCAAAGATTTATTTATTATTATACATAAGTACACTGTCTTCAGACACACCAGAAGAGGGCTCAGATCTCATTACAGGTGGTTGTGAGCCACCATGTGGTTGCTGGGATTTGAACTCAGAATCTACGAAAGAGCAGTCAGTGCTCAGAGCCATCTCACCAGCCCAAGAATCAATTTTTTAATAACTCTGCCATGATATAAGTGGTAGTCTTATGTTTATTGTTTTGGAAGCATTCCAAAATTGCTGGACTGAATTAAATATCTGTGGCTTTTATTAAACCATGTCACCTCAGTTATCTGTTAGCAGTCTAAGACTCTTTTGTTTTAGGGCTGGTTGGTTGGTTGGTTGGTTGGTTGGTTGGTTGGTTTTGAGACAAGATCTGGCTTTTTACCACAGACTGGCCTCAGAGTGGTAATCCTCCTGCCTCAGTTTCTGGAATGCTAAGATTCCGGGTGTGTGGCCCCGCCCCTGACTAACATACTCTATTCCGTACACTTCAGGGTTACTATTTCGGTTACATGGTAGCAGCTGTCATACAAGCTTCTTAGAGATTTTTGTTCCAATTTATAGAAGAAGCCAAAGAGGTCAAGCAGTTACCCTGCATGCACAGCTAGAACCAAGGTCGGGATCTATCTGACTGTGGTGCTTCTGTCTTTATGTTGCTTTGTATGGATGTTTGTGATAAGCTTCTCCTACTCTTTCAGAAGGCTATTGTAACGATAAATGAGATAATGAATAAAAATGTACGTTAAATCTCGTCATGGATACTTATCAAAGTGTTTTTTAATGCTGATTTGGTACTAAGATCCTTAAATTTCTTCTTTTTTTTTTTTTTTTTTTTTTTTTTTTCAAAGCTTCATCTAAAGGATAAGAAGCGATTTGAAAAAGCTAACCAGGATTCAGGTCCTGGTCTGAGTCTTGAAGAGTTCATTGCGTTTGAGCACCCTGAAGAAGTTGACTATATGACGGTAAGGAACAAGCTTGACAGAAATACTGAGTGACTAAAACCTAGGTGCCAAGTTGTTAAAATGAGTTGTAAAACAACAGAATGTAGAGACTTAATAGATTGTCCAGTACTCTTCCCACATAAGAGAGAAGAGAGGCTTCTGGTGATGGTGAGATGATAGGAGGGAGAAAGAAAGGACGTTGCTTTTCATCTTTGTGTCCTGTCTTTCTGCCTCCTCTGTCAGAACCATCAAGGCCGTTCACCCCTTTGTAGTTTTCAGACAGACCTTGTTCTAGGTTCTTGATGCTGTGTCATCCAAGTTCTCGTGTGCTTTACAGCCTCATGAGAACTTTTGGTCTGGGAGAGTGGATTGCATTTTGATTGGTTTTCACAGGGTGGGAGTGGTGCTGCCATACTTTTGCAGGATTACACATAGTATAGTAAGTCCTCATCCCTGAGAACCTAAAGAACTGGTCTGGGAATGCCATTCATTAGTTTGCCCAAGGCTTCAGGCCCCAGCACCACAAATAAGTGATGGATCAGCAATTCGACCCTGAACAGTTGGATTCTAGTTTAATTATTCTAACACTTCTTGAGAAGCCTTACTTTGCATCACATAATAAGAAAACTTTAATGACAATACATGTATACTGAGGTCTGCTGTATGGCATAAACCTCCAGCTGTGTGGTTTATTTCCTGAGTATTTTATGGAGGGAGGGGTAGCTTTTTGTTGAGTAGCTAATGACCAGAATCTGGTGTCTTGAATAACAAGCAGGCACATCTTTCTCCATAGCTCAGCGGCAAGGCTGTGCCATTAGTGCCACTTTGCTTGTCATTGTGAAGTTTCTAATTTCTCGCTTGGCACAAAGGACATGACCTAGTTTAAGACCAGTGCTAGGTGTAATTTAAATGCCAATGCTAAGCTGGGCCAAGCTAATTGAGTTCTAGAAAAGCAGGCAGAGGATACTGGACTTTGACTTTTTAGAGAACAAGGAACAGTTGACTGGAGATGAGGAGAGCTGGAGAGAGCAATTAAATAACAGGCATTATGTAATAGGAGCCTGGCAGGGGAATGGAATAGACTCCATCAATGCTTTGAAAACCTTGTAATAGCAATGTCAGGAATGTTGTTTTACAAGTATTAAGAGAGAACGAGGACCCTGAAGTTTTCAGCTTGTGTAAAAGTGGCAAAAGCCATGCCTTTGACACAGTGGGATGCAGCAGATGGAACCGTCCATGGTGGTGCTGTCTATGCTGTGATGGAGCTGATGGCCGCACATGAGACATGATCACAGTATGGAGTCTCACCGAGAGCAGCTTCACTGACTCCTGCTTGCTTACCTTGCTTGGTTTTGTATAGGTATGTTGGATATAGGAAAAGGCAGGAATATAGGATCAGTTATTATCAGTGATTTTTATCATGGATTCAAGTTAGAATTTAGTCTGAAAGGCTTGTTCTGTTCTGTTTGTGGTACTGGGAATTGAGCATAGGCATTTGCATATGTTCATACCAGGTCCTTATAAATTGTGTCAGCTAGCCTTGAACTCATTGTATAGTATGGACAGGCCTTGAGCTTTCAATCCCCCTGCCTCAGACTTCCAAATTGCTGTGATTGCAGGCCTGCTCTACCAGGTCTAGCTTTGAAATATTTTCATTCATGTAGTTCTAAAAATTCTTTTAAAGTATGGCGACATTATTGAAATAAATCTGTTGTTCCCCAAGTATATTGCTTGGATTTGGGAATTATCATTTTGATCAGTGATTCTTAACTTTTGTTGGATTATAAACTCCCTTCCCCTTTAAAAATACGATTTATAATTTTTAAAAAAATATATGGTTTATAAATAAACTGTAGCACTATCCCAGAAGAAATGTATATAGACCCACCACACAAAATATTAGCTTTATGAGATTCTCATATGTTTTCTCTAAAACTAATCCTTGGATCCTCTTCTACATGCAAAATTTGTACAACTGGATTTTTAAAAGGACAATAATGTGTGTTTCAATGTTGATTCATACAGTTGTAGGTAAGCCCTTGAACTTGTCTGGACTGGAGATTTGAGTGTATATTTATTTTCACTACAGTTCAAATTCTAAAGTTTGGATTGAGAGGCTTAGGGAGCAGCTGGTAGTGAAGACATGAGAGACAGGCAGGGCGATAATTAAAGGTAAAGCAAAGCCCTGGGGATGAGCGCATCCCAGAAGATACAGGATCCGAGGAGAAGCAGGTCAGGGACTTGGGCGAGGCAGGAGTTGAGAAGTGAGAGCTGAAGGAAAGAAACGCTCCACAGTGAGACAGATGAAGGGTTGGTTGCTCGGTGAGAGCTTGGTGTGAGCGAGAGACAGATTTGAATGTAGAAAATGAATGTAGGCTTAGAAGTAATAGGGAGACTGACTTTGGAAACCAAGAGCTGCTGTTTCCACCCTGCATGCCAAGGAGTCTAAGGTCATGATCTTTGAGAGCCCCTACTGGATTGCAGAGCTAATGGAGCTAAAGGGGTTGGGGGTAGTCAGAAGTGGCATTCTTTTTCTTATATACATCTTTAATAAATATAAATTACTTTTCCTCTTCCCCTTCCTCCCTCCCTCCAACTCCTCCCATGCTCCCCATCACTCAAATGGAAGGCTTCTTTCTTTGATGAGTTATTGTCACATATGTATATGTATGCAGAAGTATATAGTTACAACATGCTGACTGCATTTGCGGGGGAGGGGTTGTGCACGCAGGCACGCCCACACAGTCTCAGGGCTGACCACTTTGTATTGGATAGTCAGTTAGGGTGCTCATTCCTAAAGAAGCAGTCATTAGTTTCCTGTAGTTCTTTGTCTAGCAGGAGACCCCGTGAGACTTTCAGAGACGGCATTCTTGAGAAGGAAGAGAATGTACAGAAAGCAGGAGAGTATGCTTAGTGCTGCAGGTGTTTATGGGAGTAAAATAGAATTCTTCACAACAAAAAAGAATAAAGATGTAACGTTTAAAATCCCTCAGTACTTGGGGTTTATTCTTACTTCTGAGTTCTGGAATTTAGAAATTGTTTCCTGTAAGTATGAACAACCAGAATAATTGTTTATGAAAAATTTCTGCAATAGGATTGGTCAAGTGTTTGTGACAGTGTTTGTGACAAGTATCTTTTCTTTGAATGAACGTGCAATAGGAGTTCGTCATCCAAGAGGCTTTGGAAGAACATGACAAAAATGGCGATGGGTTTGTTAGTTTGGAAGAATTTCTTGGCGATTACAGGCGGGATCCAAGTAAGTTTCCTGAGGGAGATGGAGAAAGAGTGGGCTGGGATTAAGGGAAGAGCCAAGCTTATTGAGCGCTGTATGATGAGGAGCCTGCTCAGCATCACAGCTTATCTGACATGCTGCCTTGCTTGGTTTTTTTCCATGTACAGTGTCAAACATCTTCCTTCCTTTTCTAGCAAATATAATGCCATTGTCAATTCAAAGAGGAAGGAAGGTTGTTCTTTTAGGTCTTGAGAAGGGACATAAAATATTATATATACTATATATTGTGTGTGTGTGTGTGTGTGTGTGTGTGTGTGTGTGTGTGTGTGTGTATTTAGTAGTATAGACTAGATGAAGTAAGTTTGACTGTAAAGAGAAAACCCTCTCTCTAAGCTATTGTTCTTTACCACAACTGTTGCTTACAAATTTTTTAAAATGCAATTATAAAGTTGTTTCCCTGGTTTGTTATTGCAAATGAAACTTGAGTAAGACATCACAGTACAGGAACGTGTAAAACAGTCACATGGTGTTGTTCTGGACTGGGTGTGTATCTGTTCAGAGTGCTGCCTGGCATACTGGAGACCCTGGCTTTCAGCCTTAGAACTGCACAAACCAGACGTGGTGGCACATACTGTAGTCCTAGTTTATGGAGGCAGAAGAGTCAGAACTTCAGAGTTGCCTTCAGCTACATAGGGAGTTTGAGACTAGTCTGAACTCTGACCCTGTGTCAAAAAAATGTTTTTAATTAGAAATAAATGTTACCACTTAAAAATTAGGAAAACTGGAAGTCTGGATATGTGGTAACACTTAATAAAAGCACTAATTAAATATGCAACAGTTTTAAACTAAGTCCTTTTAGCTAACGTCTCACTTTTGGAAATCTTTACATTTTTGTCCCTATTTCAGGACTGTTCTGTTAAGTAGTTCTGTTTCTTGGGTTTCCTTTTATAGTAAACTTTAAATTCACTTCCTTTAGCGGGAGTGGGTGGGTTGGTGAGCGGGGGGGGGGGGGGGGGCGTGATAGCGGAAGGATGTTTTTCAGAGGGGAAACCAAGAAAGGGGATAACATTTGAAATGTAAATAAAGAATTAAAAAAATGGAAAAAAAATTCACTTCCTTTATTTTACATTTATATGAAACTGGTTTTGTGTGATATTCTTATATATTTATATTTTGTTTTTGCTTTTTTCTTAAGCTGCAAATGAAGACCCAGAATGGATACTTGTTGAAAAGGACAGATTTGTGAATGATTATGACAAAGATAATGATGGCCGGCTTGATCCCCAAGAGCTGTTGTCATGGGTAGTGCCCAATAACCAGGGCATTGCACAAGAGGAAGTAAGTACCAGAATTCCCAGTTCACACTGTGTAACTGAGGGGAGAGCAAGCTGTAACCTGGATCCAAGGAAAAAAGAAATGGAATTATTTAAGATGGGTACACTATTTTGTTTTGAATTAAATGATAAAACTCTCTCATATTAACCCCCCCCCCAGGAAACAAGAAAGTTAAAAGTGTGTCATGTACTAATCTTAGGACACAATCCATAGGATGACAGCTGTGTCCTACCTTTGGAGGCGCAAGTGGATTGTACACTGTGCTAACCCTTTTTTAACTGTGTGTAGAGATGCAGAACTCAGAATAGATTAATTAAGAGAATAATGAGAGAAGCAGTAGACAGACAGACACAATGCATGTGTAATCGTTTTAAAACGTGGAATTTACTGAGCTCCTGGTATACCTATGTGGTTTTGGCAAATCACACTAACCTGAGCATTTTCCTTACAAAGACTGATTCTGGACACTTTATGGTTTATTTTCTTTTAAAGGCTCTTCATCTGATTGATGAGATGGATTTGAATAGTGACAAAAAGCTCTCTGAAGAAGAGATTCTGGAAAACCAAGACTTGTTCCTTACCAGCGAAGCCACGGATTATGGCCGACAGCTCCATGACGACTACTTCTATCATGACGAGCTTTAACCCCCGAGTGCGCCCCAGCAGGATGCGGCCTTCTGTAGTTTGCTACCAGCTTGACTTTTATGATGAGATATAGATGTTGTCCTTTACACTCTTAAGTCTTACCACTTCAGATGATCTAAATGTAGATTATAACTTTTGGCCTTTTCAAAGAAAACAAAACAAGAACTTGTCATTTATTTCAAGACATATTGAAGGAGTAAACTATTAATGTTGTGCCATATGACCACACAGTCTTTCCTAAGTACTCCATCTATGTAGTGCTGTGTTGTGGAATGTTGAGCTCTGTTGCCATACTTGAAGACATGGAGGATTTAGACATGTCTAAACAATAGTATTTAAGTAGCACGTGATGAAGCTGTCAGTTTTCGTTCTTGTACTAGTAGACTTACTTTTGAAACTGACAAAGGACAGTGTTTAGATTTAGTGTTTTATCTTAAAGCCTTTAAAGGAACCTTCACAAGGACTTAAACCTCACATAGATGTTGAGAAGTTCTACTTAATTTTAAAATGGTTTCTAAAAAGGGTTTTGTCGTATGAAATAGAACTTTATATTTTTGCATATGTATAGATAGTAATTATATTTAATGTATAACTATAGCATTATGGTGTGTGGAAATTGACATTGTCCAGAACTCTTCACTTTTGATTGATTAAAAATAAACTGTCCTATCTTTTTATATGTTTGGGTTTTTGTTTTTTTTGTTTTATTTTTCCAGATAAATCTTAAATTCAGCATGGGTTTTGTTATATTAAACATTATTCATTCCTTTATTAGATAGTGAATGTTCTCAAGATTGTTAATTATTCTTGGTACATAGTCTTATTTACCTTTTTTTAAAAAAATTAAAAGAATTATGTTATAATTGAACGTGCACCTGAGACATTTTCAATTGCTTTTATGCTGAGTGTGATTTTGCACTTTGGTGCTAACATAATGTTTTTGTTTTGTTTGAGATGCTAGGAATCATCCCCGGGACCTTTCTCTGGCATTCTAGAGAAGTGTTCTGCTACTGAATTGCAAACCCTTTAGCCCCAGAGATAACCTTAAGCCTTGTGGAAGCTGAGAGCCACCTCACTGAGCGCTTATCCACACCCAGACAATTGGATTTCGTCATATTCAAGTATCAGCATGCCTTTGTTAGAGTGGAGGAAAGTAGGTGAGAAATTAACTTTCTGGGCTTGTGACTTAGAGATAGTTCTTTTTTTTTCTTTGCCTTGCATTCCTTTTATTTATAGGCGAAAAGTCAGCTGAGAATTTGTTGGGTTTTTTTCAGGTTACCAATCAGGTGGCACACATAGTGTAGCTCACCAGGCCCTTGTGAGTGTTTGTGAACCGCCTCCACCCCCCACCCCACCCCTGGCTCTTTTCTGACAGAGTTGACTACCAGCTCCTGCCCTGCCTTTGCTGATGTTAAGCTGTAGATGCAAACTGTGAAGTCAGCATTAACTATAGCTGTCTTACCCTAGTAGCTAAGGTTTTCACTCTAACCCACAGCATCACGAGGCTCTAGCAGTGTAAGAATTGAATTACTGTCATCACTCATCTGTCACTGCTCGGCCTCACTGAGATTGTTTAAGGTAGCTACTGTGGTTATCAGGATGTTAACTGATTTTGTTAGTAGATTCTCTAAAGCCCACGTCACAGATGTTAGCCTATCATACAGATTTAACTTTAGTCCTTAGCAGAAATCCTTTCACTTAGTTAAGAAGTTAACATTGTCCATTCAGCATGAATATACAGATACAAAACTTGGTGATTGTTAGGGTTTACCAATATCTGTACTGTTTTCCTTAGCATAAAGGAAACTGGTTTGTAGCCCTCTTAAGGTAGGCAGTGACTGGCTCCAACCAGCTGAGTATAGTAGTCATTGTCACTCCATGACTAGTCAGAGGCAGCCCCTTTCTTCTACGTAGCACTGTGGAGGAGGTTCAGTGGAAACACTAGAGCCACAGAGTTGAATGTCCATGATTGCTTAGTGGCCACATGGAGAACAAATGGACCCACGGTGGAAATAAGCTTTTTATTTACATAGTTTTAATGATACCAGCCTAGAGATAGAGGAATTTTTGCTGTTTTTGAACCACAGCAGGACTCAGCCCATCCTAAGTGAAGATTAGCATTGAAGAAGTAACTTCTATAGGCACTTAAGCAAAAAGGATCTATTAAAACAGAATAGAACTTTTGTTTGTTTTTATTTTTTGAGAGAGTACTCCCAGGTGGGCCTTGAACTTGTCCTCTTGCTTCTCGATACAGTTGCATAGTTCTTGCTGTCCATGCAGTAGAGTAGTCATGACAATCCACACTTACTGTCATCCAAATCCCCTGTTGTACAGTAAGATTCGTTCTTGGTCTTCTATGTAGTATGTATTACAGAAATAGTTTTCATTGGCCTTCAAGATGGTGCTGCAGTGGGGTATAGCAGCACAGGCCTGTAACCCTGCACTGGTTGGTGGAGTGCTTGCCGAGCATACACAAAACATTGGGTTTGATCACTAGCACTACATAAGATTGGGGAGGTAGAGGCCAGAGGATCAGGGATTCAGTTTTTATACTCACTACATAGACAGTTCCAGGCCAGACTGGGCTACATGAGACCTCTTAAAAACAAAAACAAAAAAAGGAAGAGGAGGAAGAAGAAGAGGAGGAGAAGCAGCAGCAGAAGCAGCAGCAGCCACAACCGGGATTTATAGAGCTGTTACGAAGTAGTTGAAAGAAGTTTTAAGTCTTCTATGTAGCCCTGGTTGGCCTGGAACTTCCTGTATAGACATGCTGTCCTTGAATCGGGGTGATCTTTTGCTTCTGCTTCCTATTGACATTACAAGTGTGCAACTTCATATCCAACTTCTCGCGGCTTTTCATTTTACTTTTGTGGGTCTTTAAAAAAATAATCTGCTTTTGTTCTGTCTTCTACAGAGAGTTTTCTGAGACCAGATTCTAAATGAAGAGAAAGCATCAAAATTTTGTTGGGTGCTAGTTTTGCTTGCTAACACAGGTAAAGAGATGATCCTGTTCCAGGGAAACACTGAGAGCACGAAGCCCACTCTTGTGTGAACGGCTGGTCTACCTGAACTCTCTTTAAATAATATCATGCAAATGCTGTATTTTGTGAACATACCAGTAATACAAAACACGATTCAAGCTAATCAGGGGTGAGGAAGGCAAGGGAGACTGAGCTATTACTAGCATTGTAGTTGATAGTCTTTGGTCTCTGCTCCTTCAGCCATTCTGATTCATAACCCCAGCAGAAGTAAACCACCAAACAACCCAACAGAGAGCAAAACAGCAGTCACTGGGGGCTTGAAGGAAGAAAGAGATGGGAATGAGCTATGTCAATGCTGCTGTCCTCCTAACTTAAGAATCTGACAGGCATCTGACTTTAAAAATGTCATGTGGCAGAAGCTGAGCTAGAAGTCAGCGTAGGTAGTCCATAGTGAAGTGGAAGAAACACAAGTTCACCTGGAGGTTCTGCTGTCTTCGCTGTCGCATCTTCCAGGCCCAGTGATTAGCACATAATAGACAGCTACTGAATCCATGAACTAACAAAGTGTGATAACTGATATATCCGTCTAACACACTGTTCTTTTAATGTCTTATTGATTCTTCGTGGATTCATATCATACACCCCAATCCTACAATCGTATTTACCCTCCACACTTGCTACCTACACCCCAAAGAAAATAAAAAATATAAATTAGGATTTTAAAAAAATCTTATTGTAGCAGGTGTATTGTGTCCCACAATATCCCCTTTTGTCCACACTTCTTTGCTTGCAAATGATCGTTTTGCATTGAGTCATTGGTCTGTTTCAAGGCCTCTGACTTCTGCTCCGTCTATCTATAGTAGATCCTCATGGGAACTCCTCTCAGATATCCTGTTGTTGCTCTGTGTCACAGAGATCCTGCAGCTTTGGTTCTGCACAACTGGCCCTTTCAGATGCTCCAGCCGATCACAGAAGTAGATGTTGGGGTGGGCCAACTCAAAGCCCTGGATCTGGGCCTGAAAGGTAGCTGAGTGGGTCGGCCTGCCAGCTTCCCTGTGCCTACTCTGGAGCCCTCAAGCAACACCCTGGCTAGCTCACCAAATTCTGCAGCCAACAAGGAGCACGGTCAGTTCTGCTCTCAGGTCCTCAGGGCCAGCTTACCTGCACCCCAGTGAGAGCTCTACTGTACTACCTAGGCAAGGTGCAGGGCCTGCTCTTCAGAATGCTGCAGCCAGAGAGGGACAGAGCCAGCTCTCGATGGCATGGCCTTAGGGCCACTCTCCCCGCCTGCCACAGGCAGCGAGGGTTAAAGGGTGAAGGAAGGCATCTTTCCCCTGCCCAAGTCACCCCACAGGAGACTAGGGGTGAGACCAGCTTTCCTAGACTCACACCTCAAGGGTCAGCTCACCCACTTGCCCACTGTCAGAGTTCACTCTACCGTACTGTCCAGGTGAAGGGCAGAGCCAGCTCAGCACAGTTCCTCAGGCAGCAGCCCAGACCAGAGATATCTGCGTAACCTTTGGTGGTAACACAGGCCTGGGACATCAAAACAGATCCCAACTGCCATTGGACTACAGACCCAGGCATGGCTCTAGCAGCAGCATGGACCAGGATGTTCCCATGGCTTCAGGTGGCAGTGCAGACCACTTAGGTCATCATGCCCCTCCCAGGCAGCATAAGCCCTCAGATATACACACATACACACACACACACACACACACACACACACACGCCACATTTCCAGAATTTGTCTGCTTTGTAAATCAAAAGAAACTGATATTTTACTCAGCCTTTCCCAGTGTTCTTCAGAAAACCAGGTCACAGATGGCAATGCTGCCCTGGTACAACCTTATACTGAAAAAATGATCCTCCAGTCCTTCCTTTGTTTCTTCTTATTACAGTTGGAGCATCACAATTTAGGATAGGTCCCTCAAAGACTTCTGGGTAACAAATGCTACAGCATTCACAGAGGCAGGGCTCAGCCACCCATCCTTATTAGGCCAGTTAAACAAGTGATAGTGAAAAGGGGAGAAAATAAGACTTATTCAATAAGCCAATCAGGAAGAGGAGCAAAGAGGTCCAGGAACTCCCAAATCCCCCTTGAGGATCTGCAATAAGGTTAACATTTAAGCAGAAGGCAAGAAGCATATATAAATAAGCATCCCTGGTCAAGGTGTAGACCACTGACCCCATCATTTCTGCTCCAGTCTCTCCTTCAAGGCAGGCTGAAGTTTGTCAGGACTATGTGGAATCTTTCCCAGAGACAAGTTTCTCTGGCTGGCACCCGGCTTCAGGCTTTTTCTTTTCTCAGCATGAGACTGATTCCTAGGAAAGTTCCCTTTACTTGGGGCCTTTTATCTCAACAGTCTGCTAACCAAAGAAAGGGCAGAATGTCTTCACTCTTGCCAAGACCATTATAGAAAGACCAAACCTTGGTTACTTAACAAGTTCCAGGCCGGGCTACAGAGGGTGGCTGTGTTGAAAGGGGAAGAAGTGACATTTTAGAAAATGCAAAGTGAAAAGCTCGGGAGACACTTAACAGAGAAAGTGCTCACTGTCCAAGAACAGAGATTTGAGTTCAGGTCTCCAGCACATGTATAAAAGCCGGGCGTGGTGGATGTGAACCCCGCGCCACACTGGGGGCAGAGGTGGATCCTGGGAACTTGTAGGCAATGAGTCTAGATGGAACAGCAAGCTCCAGGTTGAATGAGAGAGCTCTTTAAAAATGAGAACGATAATCTACCTTCGACCTCAGGTAAACCACACAGGCACGCACGCACGCGCCCACACACACACACACACACACACACACACGTGCATATGCGCACCATGCGAAATGTAGGAAAGCCCTGAACAAGCTTAGCTGTGGTAGACTCAAGGAGCCCTTGCTTCTAGTGCTCTCTCCCATCACCCTCTTTGCTATACCACTTCAGCCCTTTGCTCTGTTCTTACAACAAATCACCATGTTGAACCAGTTTGAGTGGCTCTCCCAGACTGCAAGCCCTCTGAGGTGGAAACTGCATTCACTTCTATGTGATTTTCAGTTTCTCAGATGCGTGGAAGAAGCTAAGCCTCATGCCCAGTCGCTTGCTGGCTTCTTTGCCATTTGTGGGGTTAAGGAGTGATTTTCAAACATGGAGCACATGAAAGCACTGGAATTTTTTTCAAACCAACAGTCAGCAATCACCATCTCTGGAGATTCTGAGCCAGCCGGTCCAGGGCAGCCCATGCAGCCAGGATGGGAAAGGCTGTTTAAGGATTTCTTAGCTCTGTCACTGTAGACCTTTTGAGCTAAATACATTTTTGTTAGGAGCATGCAGAAAGCGCCATCTTGTGCAGAGTTAGAATGCTTAGCTCCATCTCTGGCCTTTCAGTGGGCATCAGTGGTCTTCAGCTGTATATCAGACAAAAAAGTCACCAGATGTTCAAATGGGGCAAAAGCACACTCATGTTTTTGTGTTGAGGACTCAAACCAGGACCTTGATCCTGCTAGGCTTGGGCAGTGGTCACTGGATATGTCCCAGCCCTGTGTGGTATTTAGACCCCTGGCCTCTGAGTTGCTGTGAGTTACTCTATTGGTTTGGAAAGCCAATGATTTTGTTTTTCACATCTGCTCTCAGAGGAAGCTGCTGGGCTGCCTGGAGAAAACACTAAGGTTCTGTCAACCCCTCTTCCCTTCCATCCTACCCACCCCACCTCACTCCACCCCCTTCCCACCCACCCTCTCCTGAGTCTGTTTACTTAGCAGAGGGCTGCAGAAGGAATCTTAACTAGTGGATCTTTAAATTTCCTTCCAGCTCTGACAGTCTGTCCTCATCGGCTGCCATCAGCAACTGGCTACAATAGGATTGGATTTTGTACTTAGTACATTTATTGAGAAAGAAATTCTATCTCCCAGTTAATTAAGAAAAAAACTTAATTAAAGTGCTTTATGGTTGTAACTACTCACTGTACCTCCTCCCCCACCCCCCAGTGAGTTTCCTGGGCACTCTTCACCATGCCCCAACCTCCCAGAGGACAAAAAAGGACGGTGTAACATTGTTTTCATTCCTAAATTACATAACCACTCTCAGAGCAGAATATGATTTAAACAGACAGGAAGAAACACTGTTCTTTTGAAATGTCTTAAAAGTGATGATAATGGACTTAACTATTTAACTTTTCGGGGAGGGTGCCTGGAAGGAGTTGTAAAATGTCGCTTTTTTAAAGTATAATGCTGGCATTAAATGAACATAAATGAATTGTTTCAACTTTGTAGGGTTGGTGATTTTAGTGAATGTACAATCCAAAAAACCTCTTCCCTCCCTCCCTCCTTCCTTCCCTTCTCCCCTCACTCCCTCCTTCCCTCCCTTCCTCCTTCCCTCCCTCCCTTCTCCCTCCTTCCCTCACTCCCTTCTCCCCTCTTCCCTCCCTCCTTCCCTCCCTCCCTCCCTCCTTCCCTCCCTCCTTCCCTCCCTCCCTCCTACCTTCTCCCCTCCTCCCTCCCTCCTTCCCTCCTTCCCTTTGTTTTCCTTTTTTGCCTCCTGCCCTTCCTTTACTGAACTCTTAGACTGAAACACTGGCACAGCCCATGGCCTAGGCTGTGGATTGAGTGCCCTGGAGCTGTGTGAACAGCAGCCTAGGGCATCAGAGGAAACCCTAACTCACTCCTGTGAAGGTTTGTATATTCTTGGGCCGGGGAGTGGCACTATTAGGAGATGTAGCCTTGTTGGAGTAGACTTGTCAATGTGATCATGGGCTTAATACCCTAGTCCTAGTTGCCTAGAAGTCAGTCTTCTCTTAGAAGCCTGCAGATGAAGATGTAGAACTCTCAGCCCCTCCTGCATCATGCCTGCCTAGATGCTGCCATGTTCCTGCCTTGATGATAATGAACTGAATCTCTGAACCTGTAAGCCAGCCCCAACTAAATGTTGTCCTTTTAAGACTTGCCTTGGTCATGGTGTCTGCTCACAGCAGTAAAACCCTAAGTAAGACACTCCTGTAAAGGACTAAGGGAGAGTCAATGAGACGGCCTCAGTGAACCAAGCATTTGATATGGTTTAGATGTATGTTCCAGAAATGACCCTTTATTGAAGGACAGGTTCCCCAGCTCATGGTGCTAATGCAAGCTGCCGGGAGGGCCTGGTGGATATTATTTAGTCCTATACAGGCTTCTCTTTGAAGAACATGTTGGGACTGAGTATCTCCTTGTTCTCATTTCCAGTCATCATGATGTGAGGAGCCTCATCTACCACATGTTTCTGCCATGGTGCACTAAGCCACCAGACCCTAAGCAACTGGGCCAATGGATCATGGACTGAAGCTTTCAAAATTGTAAGCCAAAATAGATGGTTCTTCCTTTTTTTAAAGTAGATTTGCCTCAGATATGTATTGCTGCAGTAACAGAACCTTAGCTCCCTCTCCCTCTCCATTTTCAATCCATCCACTGTTCCCTATGTCCATAGCTACTACCTGGAGCTCATCTTGACTGCATTCAGGCAGTTGCCTCCACTCTGCCCCAACTCCACTTCTACCTGCTCTTCTCTGCACGGCATTCTCTTCATCATTTGACTTCACATAAAACTAAAGTCCTTGCATTAGGTACAAGACTAGCTCTAACTGATTTCCTCCTGCCTTCCCTCCGCACAGAACACCATTATGCAGTTCCTTCCAACACAACAGGACATTTCTTTGCACTAGCTGTTCCAACTGCCAAGGACTCTTCTTCCCCAGGGATCCATAGGAAAACTCTTTTCCTTCCTTCCAAGTAAAGGTCTCCTGTAGCAGCTTGTAATATGAATGCTAATTACAGTCCCTGAAAAACTGTTTGCACAAGAATGTCTGCAGGTTTGTAGTTTCTGGGAACCTGCCCCCATTTGGTTCTGATTGGAAAAAAAAAAAAAAAGTTAGTGGCAGCCAATGGAGGGCAGACAGCCAATGCAGGGCAGACAGAGGTGGGACTTTCAGGACTCCTGGGCTGGGAATAGAGAGGAAGAAGAAGAAGAAGGAGAGGAGAGATACGACACCTGGGAAGATGCCTAACAGGGAGGCATAGCCACATAGGAGCCAGGACAGTGTGGTCCAAGATGGCTGCCCAACTGAATCCAGGGCAGTCAAGGTAGGATACAGAATGTAGGGAACTGGACCCTCTTCTATTGACCACTAGTTGAGAAAATGCTTTATAGCTAGATCTCCTGGAGGCATTTCCTCAACTGAGGCTCCTTCCTCTCTGATGACTCCAGCGTGTGTCAAGTTGACACACACACATGCCTCTGCTTCAGCTCCTGTCTCCTGCCCCTGTTTGAGTTCCTGATCTAATGTCCTTTAGCGATGGCCTAATTGGGAAGTGTAAGCCAGAGAAACCCTTTCCTGCCCAACTTGCTTTTGGCTATGATGTCTCATCGCAGCAATAGAACCCTAAATAGGACATGTAGCATTCATCCTTTCCCACTGAGTATCCACTGTTTTTATTCTAGGAGATAGTTCAATACTAACAGTAACAGCCAGGTACTGTTCTCAACATAGACACTTGTTTGAACTAGACCTAGGGTAAATACAGTAACTCATCAACCCCATTGAGTCCCTTACTCACTACGTATGGAGTCCCAGCCCCCTACAGATATGCTACATACTGTTTTCAACATGAGAATTGAGAGGAGAAAAGATCAAATCTATAATTGTCCAATTAAAGCAAGCTGTATGTTGGAAGGCACCTGAGACTGGCCAGCCAGCTGTCTTACTTTAAGATTTGAAAGAACAGCCTCTGCTGGCCTCTTGGAGTCCCCTTTTATAGGCGA
Source organism: Mus musculus (assembly GCF_000001635.26). Lineage (NCBI taxonomy): Eukaryota > Metazoa > Chordata > Mammalia > Rodentia > Muridae > Mus > Mus musculus. The sequence goes on from NC_000075.6 coordinate 56,067,969, forward strand.
GAGAAGGTGTTCACAGGGGTGAGAGATGTTATACATTGTTAGAAAGATACAATGAAAGAGAAGGATCATGGGTAAGGATATATGTTGTGTGAACGGGGTTGCAAGCAGCTTACAAAAAACAGGAACTTCTTAATTACAAATAGAAACCTTAACTTGCATGGACTTAGCACAGGACAAACAGGAACTTATTTTTAACTGTCTCAACTACAAACAGAACCCTTAACCTGCACAGAATATTGTTCCTGATTCGGTTTCCCAGTACTTTCATTATATGTGCTGCTTTCCATTTCCCTTCACTGGGATGCACGATGAATACCTAGGAGGGTATGGCTCTCAAGCACCTATGACTGAAAGATAATAAATGTCCCCAAAACAATTTGGAAGGAAGGAAGGAAGGAAGGAAGGAAGGAAGGAAGGAAGGAAGGAAGGAAGGAAGGAAAGAAGGAAAGAAGGAAAAAAGGAAAGAAGGAAGGAAGGAAGGAAGGAAGGAAGGAAGGAAGGAAGGAAGGAAAGAAGGCTTGCAGCCTGTAAGCCATTCCAATAAATCCCCTCTATCTACATACACATATAGAAGGATTCATTCTATAAGTTCTGCTACTCTAGAGAACCATGACTAATACACCCCTGCTCTGTAAGGAAGCTCAATAAAATAATTATTTTGCCAAACTAGACTTGGGTGGAATTGTACTTTGGTCTATCATTGGTGACTTATCTGAGGCAAGTAGACTTTTACTTACCTCTCCATGGGGAAAGTTCACAAAATACTTGGTGTGGTGGACTGAATAGGTTTGGCCCCCATAGACTCATGTATGTGAATGCTTGGCCCACAGGGAAGGGCACTATTTAGAGGTGTGGCCTTGGTAGAGTAGGTGTGGCCTTAGTAGAGGGGTAATATCACTGCGAGGGTGGACTTTGAGGTCTCCTAGGCTTACACTTCACCCACTGTGGAATTCCAATCTCCTCCTGGCTGCCTGCAGAAGACAGTCTCCTTCTGGATGCCTTTGGGCTGGTGGTCCTGGATACTGTAAGAAAGCAGCCTGAGCAAGACATAAGAAGCAAGCCAGTAAGCAGCATTCCTCCATGGCCTCTTTATCAAGTCCTGCCTCAAGTTACTACCCTGAATTTCCACAGTGATAACTTGTGACCCGATGGTTGTAAACTGAAACCACCCTTTCCTCCTGTGGTGGTTTGAATATGCTTGGCCCAGGGAGTGGCACTATTAAGAAGTGTGGCCTTGTTGGAGTAGGTGTGGCCTTTTTGGAGGAAGTGTGTCACTGTCGGGGTGGGCTTTGAGAGCCTCCTCCTAGCTGCCTGAGACAGTCAGTCTTCTGTTTGCCTTTGAATCCAGATGTTGAACTCTCAGCTCCATCTCCAGCAGCATGTTTGCCTGCATGCAGTCATACTTCCAGCCATGATAATAATGGACTAAACCTCTGAAACTATAAGCCAGCCCCAATGAAATGTTTTCCTTTATAAGAGCTGCCATGGTCATGGTGACTCTTCACAGCACTAAAACCCTAACTAAGACACTTGGGAAGAACAACTGTAGTAGAAACAGAGGGTGAGGACATTTGAGTTCCAGACTCATCAGTAAGACTAAGACTTTAATCATTAAGAAGAAAACTTCACACTACCTTCTTCAAAGCAAGAGTAGGAAGGCACTCTCCATTATCCACCACTAGCAAAACTCTAAGTCATATGAATCAGACTGAATCATATATTTACTATTAATTTTAAAATATAGTTTAATTTTTATTAACAGGCTCTTTGGGTTTATTGCTCAATAGAAGAGTAGACTGTTTTTCTCATGAGAGAATACTTAGACTAGAAATTACCTTGCTGGGTAATAAAAAAATATAAAAATTAAAAAAGATGAAGCTTGAATGGCCAAAACATTATACGAAAGCAAGCTCTGGAACCCGCTGACTACACCTATGTTCAAACCTCAGTAGGCCTGTGGCTGTTTCTCTTAAAGTTTAACATTAAACATGCAGTTCTCATTAAAGCCCTTCTCAGTTCTGGAGCTGATGGTAGTTTGAAGACATTGGCTTTTCACGATTCAGCAAAACCACTTTCTACACAAAGGGGGCAAGCCTTGGGTAGGGCGGGGCAAACCTTAGGTAGGGCGGGGCAAGCCTTGGGTAGGGCTGCAAGGTGAAATGAACTAGTAGAGCTTGCCAGAAATGAAGCTGCCTTTTTTTTTCTCCACATACACTGGCCACCAATTGACAGCTCAGGCTCTTTGTGCTAAATTGCTTTTCCCCTGAGTCCAGGAAATTTCACAGTTACTTGTTAGTCTTTGATACTTAGGTGGTGTTAACTGTTTTAAAGCCTTACAGATTCTAACACTCCTTTGCCCTGAGAACAGCCCAGCTCCCTCCTCTGGTTACCAAACTTGGTTTCTCCTTCTCACTAGCCTGCTTCAGGTCGCAACAGGTAGTGGTGGTTGTTGTTTTAAAGTAATCCAAATCCTGCAGCTCCAGGGAATCTTGTTTCTTAGGATCTTGCAGGGCCAGAGACAGGTCAACAGCAGAACACTTGCCTAGCATGTAGGGATCTGGGTTCAATCTCAAGCACTAAAATGGAAGACAAAGAGAGGTGTAATTTTACATTTTTAAGTACTAAGATTGGGAGGCCTGTGAAGCACATATAGGTATTTTATTTATTTTTATTATTGGGGGGGGGGCCATTGTTGTTGTTGTTGTTGTTGTTGTTGTTGTTGTTGTTGTTTTGAGACAAAGTCTTACTATGTAGACCAGGATGACCTCAAATTCTCAGAGATCCACCTGCCTTCATCTCAGTCTACTAAATGTAAAGGCATGTGCCATCATACCCAGCCTTTTTGATGATGATGATGTTATTGTTGATTCAAGGTCTGGCACATGTATGTGTATATAAATGTATGTTGTTCTAGTCTCTGATTACTGCTACTTCTGAAAGAAATTTCCGTTTTCCTATCCATTTCTTTAGTGGCCCAAGTGAGATCCAGAGGAAAGGTTTCCTTTGCTCTTTAAAATAAACTGGCATTTTCCACACTGGAGACCACCTTTGGGGTGTGCTGTCGGTAGGCCAGTGGGCACTTGTGGGCCTAAGTAGGCTCAGGCAGCTGCAGGGCATGCAAGTTCAGCTGCACACCATTCTACTGGGCACTTGAAAACCCTTGTATTCTTTGACATCTTGCTTTGCTCTTAATCCAGCGGTTCTCAAAGTTTAATCAGTTGTAAAATCGTTAGCATCAGGAACATAAGGGAAGTGGTAGACCTGTAGACTCTTGGGCCGGCCCCTGACCTCTTGAACACCCACCACTACCACCACCTCCTGTCTTGGGCAGTCTGGGTGACTGCCATGGAAGGCCAGAAAACCAGTGTTGTTCCTTTGATGGGCCCCAGTGGAGTTCTGTCTTTAGCCTTTCTTTGCCAAAGCTTTACTGGTGAAGTCTCCTAGCCAGGCTACTATGACTCTGTCTGTAACAGCTCTGACAGGCAGGCAGAAGGCTACAGAGACCTAGGGAAGAAATCTCATGCTTTCTTGAGCCTCTTTGAATCTTCACACTTTTAAAAGTGAGGAGATCTCACAAATGGGGATGGAGGGGTAAGAGCTGCAGCCAGCCCAACACCCTTAAAAGAGAAAAACAACTGCTATTTTGAAGGGCAGCACAGCAAATTGAGGTGACGGTCATAAAACATTTTTACTTCTAAGGAAGGGAATCTCTTTAGGGCAGGTAATGGGGTGTTAAATACCAAGGGAGCAGAGGACCCCGGAATAGTAATGTGGAGACAGATGAAGTGCAGGGAGGGAGGAAGCTGCTTCTGCCTTCAGTTAGCCACAGCCCACAGGAAGAGAACCAGGAATGAGACGAAGGCAGAGAGAGAGCAGTACCTTGGCCACTAGAGATGCCCAGCAATGGATAGCATCTGAGGGGCATTGAGTCTCCATGACCTTAAATTAGAGATAGCCCAATAAAAGCAATTCTCTTTTTAAAAAACTCTTGAATCACATCTATCCATCTATCTATCTATCTATCTATCTATCTATCTATCTATCTATCTATCTATATCTATCTATCTATCTATCTATCATTTCTCTCTCATGTGGAAGTAAGAAGACAAATTGCAGGAGTTGATTCTCTCTTTCATACCAGGTGGGTCTCAGTTATTGAACTTAGTTCATCATGCTTGGCAGCAAGACCCTTTACCTGCTGAACCCTCTTGCTGGCCCAGGCAATTTTTACATTAGGCAAGGAACTGTACTAAGGTCAACATTTTGCAGTTTCAAAGCAGAACAACTCTTCTTCAGGTGAGACGGTATGCCAAGGCATCTCAACTTAAGAAACAGCAGATCCAAGGAGAGGGATGGGAATCACGGCTCTAACCACATGACCTCATCCCCAGGACACCTCTCTAGAATCTCTGAGGTGGCAACCATGGTCCCTTCTAGTGCTAGCCCCTCTGACTCTTTATTTCTCTGATGGCTTTTCAAAATTAAGCTCTGTTAACCCCTTTTCTCAGCCTTCCCCTGAGGTGCCCATCAGCTTCCTTGGGTGTGGTATCGCCAAGATGACAATGCTCAAAAGGTGCTCTACTGCAACCCCATGCCTCCCAGACCCCTGAGCAGGGATGGCACCCAGCCAAGGATCTACAGCAAGCAATGACAAATTGTTGGTAAGGTTATAGCTTTTATGTGCCCAGCTTTGGTACAGATGGAAGAAGGGGTAAAAGAGTGGGCATAGCCAAAGCCTTGCCAACAGGTGGAGTTGGTCTGGTCATGCCATGGAAAACCCACTTGAAGGTGGTTCTGTGAGCTTCCTGATGGAGCCTCAGAGAGAACAGGAGAATTGCCCCAGCTCTCAAGAAGGCGAATCTGAGACGGCTGTGGGCTGTTCTAAAGGCTGTCCAACCAGGGCCCTCCCTTCCCTGCTCAGAACTTACAGGCTCTCAGCAGAGCCTGTGGACCATGCAGTCTTTCTCCTGCCCCTGTGACCACTCTAAACATCTTTAAGCTGAGAATGTTCCTTTCCTCTTTGAGAGAAAAACAAAAACATTGAAGTTGTGGAGATCTGCCTGTTTCCCATTACAAAAGGCCCTGCAATTAATTGCATATTGTATTTCAGTCTGAAACTATTTGGATGTAAATCCTAAACAAGTGTGTCACTCCACAGAGGAAACTCCCTCAGGCCCAAATAGCACTTATCCGCAGCTCCAGATCATTCTAAGGATAAAGTCCAGACAGCATCCTCCTCAGTCTGGCTTATCTGTCTGCCAGAAGGTCAATCGATGGGTTAATCAAACAAACAAAAAGACAAGCTCAAGCAGGAAAAGTACTAAACAGCACTAAAAAAAAAAGAAGAAAGTCTGTCTTCATAGATGACAAATTCTTACAAAAGAAAAAGTGTGTCTGACTTGTAAAAGTTTATATTGAAAACAGATAGGAATGGAAGGATAACCCAGCAAGATGCCACTACAGTAGAAAGAAGGGGAGAGATGGTGGAAGAGATGAAAAAGAAACTGAGGGCTGGAGAAATGGTAACTATTAGCATTTTGTCTAAGCTCCGCCCCACAGTTACTTTGCAACAGTTAGCTCCGCCTCACAGTTATGTATGCCTGACTCTCTATAAAAGGGGCTGCTTGCAGGGCGGTGGTGGTGCACACCTTTAATCCCAGCACTTGGGAGGCAGATACAGTCGGATTTCTGAGTTCAAGGCCAGCCTGGTCTACAAAGTGAGTTCCAGGACAGCCAGGGCTCTACAGAAAAACCCTGTCTCAAAAAACCCAAAAAAAAAAAAAAAAAAAAAAAAAAAAAGGGAGGGGGCTGCTTGCTACCTCAGTGCTCTCTCTTGCTCTTGCCTTCTTGGTCCCTCTCTGTTCCCTCACCCTTTCCCCCCCCTCCCCATCCCCCTCCCTCCTATCTCTCCTCCAGCTCATGGCTGGCCTCTACTCCTCCACTCCTCTTCTCTACTCTCCGCCCTCTGCCTTTCTCTGTCTCTACTACCCTCTCAACTCCCCTCCCCATACCCTAAATAAACTCTATTCTATACTGTATCAGTCATGTGGCTGATCCCTCAGGGGGAAGGGATGCCTCAGCATGGGCTCTTGGAGACACTCCCTTCCCCCACACCTCACTACACATCCACCAAACTTTTTATAAACACATCGGTAACAGCTAGGCTCATAAACAAAAATATAACATAAATTTATCTGGACTAAGTTTGAACACGTATAGTTTTGTACATTTGACATTGGAACCAAGTTAATTATTTCCTGTAAATAAAAATTTAAATTAAATTAGAAAGTGTTGATACCACTAGGCTGAAGAGATAGCTCAGTGGTTAAGAACACTGTCTGCTCCTCCAGAGGATGGAAGTTCAATTCCCAGCACCACACGGTGGCTCACAACTGTCTGTTAGCCCAGTACCAGGGGTCTGGAACCCTACTCGGGCACTGCACATAGATACACACAGGTAAAACACTCCTAGATATAAAATAAAAATAAATCTTTTAATACCACTAAAATATCTCAAATGTATATGAGTCTTTAAAACTTGCTAATCGAAGGACATATGATGTAGGTGAGACACATACGTTGTTCTATAAAGTTCATGTCCAGTTTGCAGGTAAAAACATGTTATAAATGTATAAATGTATTTTGAGTCTAACCTGAAGTGGGAGGAAGCTGCATGCATATCAATTTTATTAACACCAGAAATAATAACATGTTGCCAAATATAAGCTTGTATCAATGCATCTATTTCTAGTGTACGGCAGCGATGTGTGTCACGATCTCGTCTAGTCTCCTCCTTTCTGCTTCCATGTCTCATCCATTCCCAGGCTGGTGGACTCCAGTTGCTTCTCATTTCTCAACACAAGATACCTGAGTCATGAGGCTCATAAAAAAGGTTTTAGTCTGGAAACGTGTTAGCACAGCAGACGCCAATACCCCTTCTCTGCGCCTGGCAGAGTCGTAACTCTGGAAGTTTGAAGAGCCACGAGGCCTCCCCATCTTCCCGTACCTCTAGACTGAACTCAATGGGATTTGAGTAGGAAGGTCAGAACTGTTGCGCAGCGACACCATTTCCTCTGCGCTGGAAGAATACACCCTGGAGTCCAGTTGAGAGCACTGAGCTCTCCAGAGGATTTGCTTGAAAGTACCAAATACTGAGCTTGTCCCGGGGTGCACAGCTCAGGATCAGGGCGCTGAGGGCTGAAAAAGGGCGAGCAGAATTAGAGGACTGGGGCATACTGGCATCATATGGCACCTCCATGCCAGGTCTTCTCATCTGTTCCTATCATTTAAGTGTCTGAACAGGGGCAGCTTCACTAATGAGCAGAAGCCACCACAGGAAGCTCTAGAGTCTTACACCAAACAAAGAATGGTTGCTTCCTGGCCCAGGCTCAGGGTTTCAGAGGTGCTTGTGCTGATTTCCACCGCTACATCCTATTGACCTCCAGGGGTCGCTGTTCTTTAACAACTCAAGGCCAGCGCTTGAACCAAGGTCATCTCCCAGGAGACAGGGACAAGAACACACAGTAAGAGCAGACAAGAACACACAGTAAGAGCAGAGGAAAAAACCTTCAGGATGTTGGCTCTGCCTAACTGTAACCCTGGACAACCAGCCCCTCCGGTGTTATAGCTTGGCCAGCCCCAACCTTACTCAGTACCCAACTTTGTCCTAGACTCAGGAATCTGTTCTATTGATTCAGGCCTTTCCCAGTGTGGCCTAGAAGAGATTCGCTCCCACACCCTGCCTGACACCCTGCCTGGCATTGAGATTCCATCTCCTTTTTGCCTGTTTTCTGTCTAAGAACTGAGGGACAGGGTGGCCTTAGTCACAGGTAGAAACAGCCACACAACAATTGGAGAGATTGTCTTGTTTTGTTTGTTTTTTGAGACAGGGTTTCTCTTTGTGTCCCTGGCTGTCCTGAAACTCACTCTGTAAATTAGGCTGGCCTTAAACCCACCAAGTGCTGGGATTAAAGGCGTGCACCACTACCTCCCTGCTTAAAGGAGGCTTTTCTTTGCCCTCTGGACCCCTGTCTCAAGGCCTACCTCTTCGAATCACTCCTGTCCTCTCCTGCTCTCTAAACAGCTTCCTCTTTCAGTTGGCCAGCCAGCCTTTCATTCAACAGCAGATGCCGCAGCCGCTCTCTGACACTTCACTTCCTGTAGCGACAGCTTTTTAACCCTCTGTTATTAAACCCTGTCTGGGGCCTCATTCTGAACTATAAACTCTCCAAGAACAGAGGCTGTATCTTGCTCCTTCTACAGCCCTGTCTCTGGGTGCAGGCTCAGTGACCCTGCAACAGCAAGTGGACAAACAGTCTGGGGAGGGGGGTATCGCTAAGTGCAGGCCTGGGAAGGCATCCAGCCAAGCCCCTTAACTGCTGGGTAGCTGTAGAAAGACTCTCTGTGAGCCCCAGGGCCCCAGACTACCTTCCTGGGATTGATGGGAGACTGTGCTGGTCAAGGCTGTTATTATGCTGGTTTCTCTAGGCAGAGTATGTGCTGGGGCTGCGGTGGGGAGGGCATATCCATTGTATTTCTTAGATCTTCTTGGTTATAATTGCTGATCAGAGCCAGTGTGAGGCCTGTCTGTAATCCTCAGATCCCAGGCCAGTGGTTAAGGCAGCATATAGGGAGGGGATGCCTTGGGCTACCCATACACTTATATCTATGTAAGACTGCGTGAGAAAGCCTCAGGCTCTCTGCCTGTGTTGAGGGACAGCAGCTTTTATCTAGCTCATGGCCACCCACAAGGAGTTAACTGGATGTGGCCTCATATGGATACCCTACAGTCCTCTATTCCCCAAGATTCCAAGCTGCCTTCAGTGGGGACAGAGGCTATGAATAACAGCATTGGGATGTTGTTGTTGTTGTTGTTGTTGTTGTTGTTGTTGTTGTTTTTCATGGACTCTCTGAGAAAGGGGACAGTTGGATGCACTGAGCACCAACAGCCTCATTTCTCAGAGGGGTGACAAAACCTGACCAGGAGAAGAGAGTTACTTATCCAGTGCCATGTCTGCTGTCCTTCTCAAAGACAAGCATGCATTTGGGAAGCAGAGCTTTGAATCCTAGCTCTGGAACTCAACTCCCTATAACAACTTGAGCAAACCCTAAGCCCAGAGCCTACTTTGTGCAGCTGTTGGTGGAAGGTCACAGTTGCTGCTTCTTTTCTGTGAGGATCAGAGGAAGGGATGTACACCAAGGGTCCATGGCTGAGTCCATCACCATGTCTCTGCACAAGGTGAAGGTGCTGCCTATTCCAGCCTATCTGAGCCTGACTGCTCAGAGGAGGCCAGAGCTGTGGCCTGGGCAGCAAGGCTGCTAACGGCTTTAGAAGAGGAAGGATGCTGGGTTGTGAGGAGAACAGGTTAGAAAAAAAAAGTAAGTGTTAAGTTCAAAAGATCTCAGTAAGCACACTCTGGGGAGGTGACTCGTCTGGTAGAGTACTTGCCACGCTCGTACAAAGCTGTGCGTCCAACCCGTGCCACTAGCAATATGAATGGTAACTTGGGAGGCTAAGGAGGGCTGTTGCTTCTAGTGGTAGCCTGGATTACATGGGAACACTCTGTCTTTTAAAAAAAAAAATCACTGGGGCTGGAGAGATGACTCAGTAGTGACTGCTCTTCCAGAGGTCCTGAGTTCAATTCCCAGAAGCCACACAGTGGCTCACAACCATCTGTGATGGGATCTGATGCCCTCTTCAGGTGTGTCTAAAGAGAGAGACAGTGTATTCACATAAAATAAGCAAAATACATCTTTAAAAAAGAAATCAAACTGTCAAATGGTAATAAAACTTTTTAAAAGATTCAAAGGAGGTTCTGATTCTAAGAAAATTAGAGGCTTAGGGCCTGGACCACATTCCCTGGCCCTTTTCGTTCTTCTTCTTTTTTTTTTTTTTTTCATTTATTCCACAGAAAAGGATCGAGCATCCACATGTCTGGATGCTGCTCAGAGAGGACTGAGTCCCAATTGTTTCAGTGACCAGAAAGGTAGCACAAAAAGACACCATCAAGGCGAAAATGGCTTTGGCTCTGCTCACCATGCTAGGGAAACCACAGGGAAGCAGACCTACTGAAGACATACTTTCCTTTTATTTTTAATTACAGACTGTGTTTTTATGGCTGAGACTCATCCACATATATCACTTTATAAGCTACTGTTTTTATTCAGTGGGATGTCATAAATGTCTGCGCTGTCATTATAAAACTCTGTAAATCTTGTCCTTGGCTGTGATGTATTTTCAGTAGAGTGATGCCGTATTTAATTGGATTTGGACATTTAGGTTATTTTCAGCATTTTTCTCTGTGATAAATGTTATGGATATTATTGTAGTTAATTGTTTCTGATCTTCCTTGTTACTTCCTTCATATAGATTGCTAGTCACAAGGCTCCTGGACAGAGTATAATGTCTTCAAAACCTTCTCAATCATTCAGCAATACTTGACGCTCTAGGTGGCTTTCTGAGATGACTTCTGGAGTGCCCACAATAGCTGTGGCATGGTGAGTCCTTAAGTCTGGGTGGTGTCTGGAGAACCAAGGCAAGGCTAGAAGGCTTTGAGTCATAAGCCTTGGGGACCACGCTCAGCCCCTTCACTCTTTAATCCCAGCTATGGCCACATCAGTTCTCCCTTTTGAAACCCATCCTTTCCGCTGTGGCAGGTTGATGGTTCCACCCTGACCACTTTTGTGAGGATCCAAGGCACTGAATGTAAAGCACACACCTCCAGCTAGAATATAGTAGGGGCATAGCAATTGCATACTGTTGCAGGATGACAGCTCCTTGGTTGGCACTAGCATAGATTCTTGTCCTCTGGAAGCTGATGTTTCAAGATGAAACCTTAGCCTATCTGACCCAACACTGGAAGATCCCAAGGAGCTCTGTAGATAATGGGGCAAATGGCCAAGATCAAGTCCCAAAGTCAAAGAAGTCAAGAAATAGTTCTAGGTGCAGAAGAGTGGAGGGTGATTATCAAGCTGCCTGGAATTTAGAGGAAGAAGGAAAATGGGGAGGTAAAGGAAGAGGGGTTGGGGAACTGCAGATGAGAGCCAGAAGAGAGGGCTGACTCTGTCAGTGTTGGGAGGGAAGGTGGATGCTGTCAGCACAGGCTAGCTGGAGGGTCTTCTGGTAGTCAGCCCAGCACCTAGGTCTGTGACTAACTCACTATGTAGAACTGGACAAGAACCTTACCTTGGCTGGACACTAGTACACCCATCTGTAGAAGAGCCTAGTATCTGCCCATCTTTGGAACCCTCTGGTCTGGCAATGCCCTGAAGAAATTAAATGGCTTCCTAGGCTGTTCCCCAGAGAAGTATAAATACCTACCCAAATGCTTTCTCTTCTCCTGCCCTGGGGCTCTTCAAATAATAATAAGCTATTTCTAGGACTTAGTAGAACAAAACATTCAGAGGGAAGAGACTTGCTTAAGGAGAGAGACCATGGGCAATGCAGAGGACAGGGGAGCACAGAGGTAGCAAGTCAGGCTGGGACCTCCTAGTCAGGGGCTGCTGCTCATATGGATATCAGCAAAAACCACAAAGTGGTATCCAAGTTAGCAATCCAGGTTCTTCTCATGTGACTTAAGCAATAGGACCTGGAGTTGAGTCCTTGTTCATCCTCATGCCTAGATGTCCTGATGCTGCAGGCTGGGTTCTGTGAAGCCAACACTGACAATGTTGGGAGCACTCGATGCCTGTGAAGGGAGGAGGGTGTTGGAAGCACTCAATGCCTGTGAAGGGAACTTGAGTTTGTAGCAAAGGAAACCCAGTCAGGAATGTAGGATCCTCAGTGCCTGTCAGTTCCTGGTTTCTGCCCTGCCGGTTTGAAATGCCTGGCAGTCATCTCTCACCACTTCCCTCCTTTACTCCTGCTTCAGCCATGCTTCTCGTAATGTGCTCTCTGCTGGGTCACAGTGACGGCACGACTTAGTTCTAATTAAGGAAAGAAACACAATTTCCCTTCTTCCCCTCTTTCTGTGTGGTTTGGCTTTAAGGCCTTGAAGTCAGAGAGTAGGGAGACAGCCCTGAAAAAGAGACAGGGGCTGAGTCCTTGTAAGGACTCTCAAGCCAGGTGGTGGCGGTGGCGCAGGCCTTTAATCCCAGCACTGGGGAGGCAGAGGCAGGCAGATCTCTATGAGTTCGAGGCCAGCCTGGTGTTCAAGGCCAGATCAAGTTCCATGACAGCCAGGACTACACAGAGAAACTCTGTTTCTAAAAAAATGAAACAATAAAGACTTTGAAGTAAATATGCAATCTCATTGTTCATCACAGCTTCTTCTGCACAAGATGGTGACTTTCCAACTGCATCCTACCCTTTGTGATAAGGCATTTACCTGAATCTGTGTGGACTCAAAAATTTCCAGTTCATTTCAGTGACTCTCTCTCTCCCTCTCTCTCTCTCTCTCTCTCTCTCTCTCTCTCTCTCTCTCTCTCTCTCTCTCTCTGTGTGTGTGTGTGTGTGTGTGTGTGTGTAAGTAATATATATGTTCTGTTGGGCTACAATGGTGTGTGTGTGGTGTGTATGGATTCCAGAGGTCAACACTGGCCATCTTCCTCAATAACTCTTCTCCTTTTTTTGAGACAGGGTCTCACTGAACTTGAAGCTCACCAGCTGAACTAGACTAGCTGGCAAATGAGTGTGGAGATCCACCTGTCTCTGCACTCCCTGCTGCCCAGTGCAGGGTACAGACACATTCTTGCACAACCAGTTTTTATGTGTTTGTGTGTGGGGGGGGAGGGGGGCTGAGAATCTGAACACACGTTCCCATGCTTGCATGACAGGAGCTTTTACTGTCTGAGGCATCTCCCCATTCTCCGCATAGCAAGTTTTCATGTGATTTGTGATGCACAATTTTCCCAGATTTGGCCATTATGAACCCAACAGGGTACTTTCTGATCTAAGATGTTTCTAAGATAGCTTGTAAATTATCCCACCCCCATCCCCACCCCACACCCCCACACCCCCACACCTCCACACCCCCACACCCCCACACCCCCACACCCCCACACCCCTAGCTGTAAAGTCAGCTTTCTCTGAGAATTAAGCCTTGGTTCCTTTCAGTGGTAAGTCCAGAATTTCTGCTCTTAAGTCACCGGGTTTCACCTGTTGTCTTAGAAACTGCTTGGAGTATGCTTTGAGGAGAGTGTCAAGGATTTGTAGGACAAGATGAGCTGAGAATTGTTAAGTTCTAACTCATTTTTAAAAAATATTTTTTATTAGGTATTTTCCTCATTTACATTTCCAATGCTATCCCAAAAGTCCCCCATACCCTCCCCCCACACACACTCCCTTACCCACCCACTCCCCCTTTTTGGCCCTGGCGTTCCCCTGTACTGGGGCATATACAGTTTGCATGTCCAATGGGCCTCTCTTTGCAGTGATGGCCGACTAGGCCATCTTTTGATACATATGCAGCTAGAGACAAGAGCTCCGGGGTACTGGTTAGTTCATAATGTTGTTCCACCTATAGGGTTGCAGTTCCCTTTAGCTCCTTGGATACTTTCTCTAGCTCCTCCATTGGGGGGCCCTGTGATCCATCCAATAGCTGACAGTGAGCATCCACTTATGTGTTTGCTAGGCCCCAGCACAGTCTCACAAGAGACAGCTATATCAGGGTCCTTTCAGCAAAATCTTGCTAGTGTATGCAATGGTGTCAGTGTTTGGAGGCTGATTATGGGATGGATCCCTGGATATGGCAGTCTCTAGATGGTCCATCCTTTTGTCTCAGCTCCAAACTTTGTCTCTGTAACTCCTTCCATGGGTGTTTTTTCCCAATTCTAAGAAGGGGCAAAGTGTCCACACTTTGGTCTTCATTCTTCTTGAGTTTCATGTGTTTTGCAAATTGTAACTTATATCTTGGTTATTCTAAGTTTCTGGGCTAATATCCACTTATCAGTGAGTACATATCATGTGAGTTCTTTTGTGATTGGGTTACCTCACTCAGGATAATGCCCTCCAGGTCCAACCATTTGCCTAGGAATTTCATAAATTTATTCTTTTTAATAGCTGAGTAGTTGAGCCCTGGTAGGGTCAATGGTTTGGAGACTGTACTGGCTATATTTGTGTCAACTTGACACAGCTGGAGTTATCACAGAGAAAGGAGCTTCAGTTGAGGAAATGCCTCCATGAGATCCAATTGTAAGGCATTTTCTCAATTAGTGATCAAGGGGGAAAGGCCCCTTGTGGGTGGGACCATCTCTGGGCTGGTAGTCTTGGTTCTATAAGAGAGCAGGCTGAGGAAGCCAGGTGAGGCAAGCCAGTAAAGAACATCCCTCCATGGCCTCGGAATCAGCTCCTGCTTCCTGACCTGCTTGAGTTCCAGTCCTGACTTCCTCTGGTGATGAACAGCAGCATGGAAGTGTAAGCCGAATAAACCCTTTTCTCTCCAACTTGCTTCTTGGTCATGATGTTTGTGAAGGAATAGAAACCTGACTAAGACAGAGACCCTGGCGAGACCTGAGGCCTGTTGCGATTTCACTGTTGATAATGATTCACTTACATCTCTTCACTGACATGGGGGAAGGACAGGTCACGTGACTGTCATGCCAGGCTGGGCCCAGACCTCAAGGGAAGGAAGGGCAATGACAAGGAACTGGAAGCCTGGAAGCCAGAGGGTCCTTCTATCTATCTATCTATCTATCTATCTATCTATCTATCTATCTACCTACCTACCTACCTACCTACCTATCTATTTATGGTTTTTTCAAGACAGGATTTCCCTGGCTGTCCTGGAACTCACTCTGTTGTAGACAAGGCTGGCCTCAAACTCACAGAGATCCGCCTGCCTCTGCTGCCCCAAGTGCTAGGGATTAAAGGCAAGGCTTGTGCCACCGCTGCCCATAGCCTCAAAGACTTCCTCCAAGACTCTCTTTAACCCCAAAGGATAGAATAGAACTTTGTAATAAAGAAACTAATAGATGTCACCTTTATCGGTTGATCAAAGTTAGCACCCTCAAGCTGGGATGAGTTGATACCAGGAACCTCCTGAGATCAGGAGATCTATGCACAGAGAAGCACAGCTTCCTGGATGTGGTGTACCACCTCACACCCATCAGCAGAACCCAATCACAAGGGAAAGACTACACATAAAGTCAAAGTGAGAGATGGTTTACAAAATAGCTGACCTGAGACCTTCCAAAGTATCACAGTCCTGAATGTCAAAAAAGCATGGGAGAACCGACATATACTGAAGGAGACCAGAAGAAAAAGTAGCTTTAAGGACCACCGTGCTGATGGGAGGGAATAGGGCTGCAGGTTAGACATACTATTACATAGACTGATGTTAGATTTTTCATTTCCTTCCTCCTTCCTTTGTTTCTTGCCCCTCCCTCTATCTAATTTTTATTTCGTTCTTTCTCCCCCCCCCCTTTTTCTGTATTAGGGATTGAATCTTTACATGCTAGTCAGCTGTTCTGACAGTGAGGTATAACCCCAGCTTGATGGTAAATTTCCTGATTTTTAATATGGTTGTATAAGAAAAGTATCTTATCATTATAAAAACACACAATTAAAGGATTAAATGGTGAATAGGTACTGTGATTCTAACTTATTAAAAAAATAAAAGTAAAGAATCGGTGATAAAGCAATAGGAGAAAAAACACTTAATAATTGTCTTAGGGTTCTACTGCTGTGAACAGACACCGTGACCAAGGCAACTCTTATAAGGACACCATTTAATTGGGCTGGCTTACAGGTTCAGAGGTTCAGTCCATTATCATCAAGGCAGGAGCATGGCAGCATCCAGGTAGATATGGTGCAGGAGGAGCTGAGTTCTACATCTACATCTGAAGGCCGCTAGCAGAATACTGACCTCCAGGTAGCTAGGGTGAAGGCCTTAAAGCCCACATCCACAGTAACACACCTACTCCAACAAGGGCACACCCTCTAATAGTGCCACTCCCTGGGCCGAGCATATACAAAAAACAGTAATTTGGGGTAGACAGAAGAGGACTTTTTATAATTTTCCTCTAGGCTTAAAGTTATATTTTATAATTAAAATTCAAATTCCACAGGACCTAAAGCCTTCCTCTGGCCTTTGCAGGCACTGCATGTACATGATGCACAGTCAGGCACATACACACACATGTAATTAAAATAAACCAGAATCTTAAAGGAAAATAATTCCGAAGTAAAAATTTGCAAAGAGAACATGAAAAAATATCTCTTATAAGAACCTTGAAAGGGGTGCTTTGATGGTGGGCTTTGAAAGGAACTGGCAGGACCGAGAACAACATTAGTCTGGAAAGGTGACCTGTGCTGGGCCTGACGAAAGCTATTTCTGCTCTGGCTTGTAGCTGCTTTCAGGAGTCTGCTGTTTGAGAGTCACAGGAGTGAAGCTTTTCCAGAGCCCATGTGAATGGGGCTGGTGATATTAACATTACCATGTCTAAGGTCCTTGAGGGCTGCTGCCTACTGAGAAGGGGCCTACGTTCGTGTTATCAAACACCAGTGTGGGCACATTATACACTTTTTGCTTAAGTTTTGGGAAAACCCTGCCAAACCCATGAACATTGACTCTCAGTCAGGTAAGGCAGGAGTTCTTTGGTTCAATTTAGAGCTGGTCCCCTTCCCAAGCTCCAGCCCTAGGGCATGCCTGGGTCTGCCCATTCTGTCCTGGGCATATGTTCTTCCTGTTGCCCCATTTGATGCTTAGCTTATCGATCCTACGACTCAGTCAAGACTGAGGGCAAAAATCCCCCACCTCTGAATCTTGCGTTTCACTGACAATTAGACAACTGGGCTTTGTCTTACGGTGAACTGACTATTTTCTAACCAAATTAAAATAGAGCCAACTGAAGAGAGGATGCTGAGCAAGTGTATCAGAGCTCTTCCAAGAAAGAACAGGCTAGAACTGTAGTACAGTATTAGAACAGACTACATGGGGTGGTGGTGATAGCTAGTTAGCCTTTCCTTCCCTGATGAGCAACTCAGATCAGCTGATGTTGGGCCTCAGTTCCCTCATCTGTGAAATGGAACAAATGTGAAGAAAATGGCTGGAGTTCTGCCCCAGGGCTAAAAGTCTGGAACCTAACATCTGGAACCTAGGCTGGGACATGGTCTCCTGATGTCTCACTGCTGAGAACCTCAAGTGATTTTTATCTGCCTACTAGAGAGCTGGGGGCAGGAGAGTCTTGGGATCCACATTTCTCTCTCCTGTCTGCTTTCTAGGGTGCCAGCTGCCAGGGAGCCACTTTGCACACCTCTGTCGGCTTTCACGAACCCTAATGACTGACAGTGCTTGGAAATCAGCCATACTCTCTGCAGCTGCAAGTGAGGGCATCTGGAGACTCAGAGGGGCTGTGAGCCTTACTTTTGCACTGGTGTCCCCAAGGCAAACTGAAGCCCAGTACTGATATCACAGACTGAAGGCCAAGGGTCACATCCTCTACCTCACTGAAGACCCTGGGGCAGCAGCTCCATCTAAGAGCCCACCCCCTCAGCATGACCCTTGGCCTCGTCACCGGCCTCTCAGCTGGGACTCCCTTATTCCTCATTTCTGCCCCTGCCTAGGCCCTGGCTCCTTGACACCAGGTCACAGTGAGAATGAAAGACCACTTTTGACAAAGTGACTCTCACAAGCTGACTGACCTTTCTAAGCCTCCATTTTCTTCTCTGTGGGGTAGGATGAGAGAGGCCTCACAGAGTATGGGACATGCTGAGCTCCAGGCCTAATGTGTGAGAGCTCGGTGGGCCATCCTGTTACTGCTGAACTTTTGGCTCACCTGGTCTCGTTAATTAGATCCCTGCTTTCAGTCTGTAGGCTTCTGGCTTACTCCTCAACATAGTTGCTCTATCCTGGTGCATTCTGCTGTCTCACAATAAGCATCATTTCTATTGTTTGTGTCCCCAGACAGGAAGACTCCATTTATTTCACCAGGTATACTGGAATGGTTCTTGCTTTCATGCTGGAGCAGGCCAGAGGGTACCCAGAACATAGAACATGGGCCTTGGGCTAACTAGGATACCATAGGCATCACCCCTGGGAACAGTGGACCACCTGGGTCAGCCATAGGCAGCATACCGATCCGAGGATCAAACAGCCTATCAGGAGTATCCTGCTGGCTACAGCCTACTGGCATTTGAAGGATGCTCTACCAGGACAGAGGCTCCCTTCCCTCCCTCCAAGAGTTGCATTATCAAGGCAGCATAAACACTAAAAGGGATAAAATGAGTGCCATTACCAAATTAAATTAGGGCAGGAGTTTTCAGAGCCTCCTTCTTGCTAGTTCCCCCAACCCCCAAGGTTCCAAGCTCTTGCCTCAGACTTCCCCTCTAGCCTGGCATCAGCTTCACCAGTGAGGGCAGCCTCCATGACAGTGTCCCCTCCTCAAGCCCCTGAGTTCCTCCACACTCATATAAGTCAACGTCAGTCCTGCCTGCGTTCTGTCTATCCAGTCCATCTCTTGGCTTTCCTGAGGAGATGAC
Source organism: Mus musculus (assembly GCF_000001635.26). Lineage (NCBI taxonomy): Eukaryota > Metazoa > Chordata > Mammalia > Rodentia > Muridae > Mus > Mus musculus. Next base: position 56,086,387 of record NC_000075.6, read on the forward strand.
AATTGAAGAGAAGTAGGTATCTGGGCCAAGGTTGAGGCTAGGGAGGGGCAAGAAGAACTTCCCAAGCAGAGGAGAGAGGTTGGGAAAAAAAGGACCTGAAATACAAGAGAGTGAGGCAACATGACAAAATCAAAGTCCAGTGGGTGGCAAGTATTGAAGAGTCGGCTGGGTTAGGCCGTGCAGGATCTGCAGGATGTGTAATGACAATGGCCAGCAGCCTGAGAACAACATCCATCACTCAGAAAAGTAGTAGCCAGAAGGTGGCTAGATCAGCATCTGAAGGCATCGCTCTGCTACATGGAGAGCAGCTGGCAGTGAGCACAGATAGCTTCGCTGATGTACAGACACAGCTGCACGGAGCCCTGATGCTCAGAGCTGAGCCTGTCCAGGCTCTGATGCTCCAAAGTTGCTGTCTTGAAATTCCAAATAACATGCTATTATTGTTGGGCATGGTAATGCATACTTTTAATCCCACATTTGGGAGTTAGAGGCAGGTGGATCTCTATGAGTTCAAGACCAATCTGGTCTACAGATCAAGTTCCAGAAAAGCCAGCGTTAATATAGAGAGAAATCCTGTCTTGAATATATCTTCGTATACATGTTTTAAATGATAGTTAATTAATCATATATAGGGGTGTGTGTTATATGAGAGTGCAATCACATGCCATAGAACAACTGTGGAAGTCAGAGGGTGTTTTATGATAGAAGGTTCTCTCATTCTACCATTGGATCCTGGGGATTAAACTCAAGTTATCTGGTTTAGTGTCACACATCTTTATCAGCTGAACCATCTTGCTAATCTTTGTGTGATTCAAGAGCAATCTCGTATGACAGTGACACATACTTCATGTGGTAGCCTCTCACTGCTTCCCTTGGGCTACTCCTCTGCCCCTCCCTCCCTACTCCTTCCTAGGTCCCCTCTGCCTGCAGCAGGAATCCAGCTGCAGGTTTCTAAAGAAGTCAAGGTTAGGACCATGCCTAATAGCATCTTAGGGTGAGGCATGGCGGCTGTCCCTGGCTCAGACGGATAACAAATGACATATTCGGCAGACATACTTCTGTCCCATGTACCTAGTACATCCTAGCTTGTTTGCAACACCCTTGGGGATTGCCTGTCTATCACAGGCTGAGGAGTCTGATCATGATAAATGGAGATGCCTGGCTCAACTCCCCTGTCCCCAGCAGAACACAGGCCAATCTGGTACCTGGCAGAAAAACTCAGAACTTAATAGATTTTGGCACTTGTTCCACAAATATTCATGCAACTGTAAATAGTAAGTAAAAACCCCATAGGTAGAATAAACCCCAAATGCCTACCATTGGCAATGTTTCTGTTGCTTACCTGGTTTAAAGGCACAGACAAACTGACTTTAAAACCCAAGTCCCACCAGGTGGCTAGCTGTGGCAACCAAGGCTGTAACAACTGATTTTGCAATTTATTTTCAGTCCTTAAGCCTATGACCTCTTGAATTCTTCAAACATATATATTCAAATACTATGTCAAACACTCTGTCCTGGCCTGGGTGAGGTTCTCCCTCATAGTGTGGCCTGGGGCACAGCTGCCTAGACATCAAGGCAAATTATGTTCTGAGGCAGCAGAAACAGTGATTAAAGAGCTGTGATTTTTTTTCAGGCACAGATTCCCCTCCCCGAGGACTGGGTTTGGTGTGGGCAATGGCTGGGGAGGGAGGGAAGCTCGCTAACACACAGTTCCATCTTCTGAGGCTTCTTGAACGTCTCCATCCAGTCCTATCTTCTCTCTGTCTCCTCTACACTCCACAGCTTCCCTCGGCCTTCCTGGTAGCACCATCCAGGCCTCTAACCGTCCTTGCAACTCTCTCCCCACCCCCTCTTCATTTACCTCCTTCTCATCACAACACTGTCTTCTGGTTCCACTCAATAAGGAGAGATCTTTCTGGAACTTGCCTGTAATTCCATTAGGGTAGAAACCAGATCTGCCTCCTCTCCTGGCAGACCTGTCACCAGCATTCTTTGTGGCTCTAAGCTGAGGAGGGGGGGGTCTCATGGTCACTGTAACTTTCTCCAGCATCTATGACAGCCCCAAGGGTCTGCTGTGATGGTGATGATGCTGAAGTACCATCTATTCTTAGCCAATGAGATACCAGGGAAGATCTCCCAAGAGGCTGACGAACAGGACTTTGGAGAAGACAACTTGGGTTTTCCCTTTCTTCTTTTGATGTGGCTGCATCTGGAGGTGTAGACTCTGGGGGTGGGGTGGGGGCTGGACTCACCCAGCAGACTGAAGGGAAGAGATTCCTGGAGAGGTCAGCAGGGACCCCAGCTTGGGCTTTTCCTGTCAGTTAAAACAAGGCTCCTGGTAACAAAGGACTCTGGTCTGCTTTCTGATTTCAAGGTTTCATCCCATTTTACAGATGGAGATGTTGAGTTGGCCAATCTGTAACAATAAAAGTAGCTTCAGCAGAGGGCCTGTAGGGTTAAGGTAACTTACACCACGTGGTTATGAGTGACTGGTGTTCTTCTAAAGGATCAGAGTTCGATTCCTAGCACCTACATTAGGCAGCTCCAAAGGATTGGATGCCCTCCTCTAGCCTCTACAGGCATCTGTACATACCTAGCACACACACATATCACGCAAATAAAAATTAGAAATGAATCTCTTTTTAAAAGATGCTCATTAGCTCAAGCCCCGGGATTCTAGAGAGAAGGGCTTCCAGCAGCAGGCCTGCTGTGCTTCTTCTTGGGGGTGTTTAGGGAAGCCTGGGTGTGCCTCTCTTTAAGCCCTGGCACGTGTAACCCACACTTGGGAACTCAGCTGTCTGATCAACCCAGTTGGTCCTAAGGTAAGCCTCGGTAAGGGTGGTGATTTGTGGACAGTCTCTGACTCATTCTTTTCACCAGCCCACCCCGGGCTCAGGACTCCAGAGGCCTCTTCTGCTGAGTGGGCAAACCCTGTCTGGAAAGGGTTCCCCAGGACCTGCTTGCCCTACAAAGAGAAATTCCAGAGGCATTCTTGATACGAAACACTTTCCCAGAGACTGGAAGTGACAGATGGGGAGGCTGAGGCTCTGAGTTAGGTCAATCAAGGTCCGTCCACTAGTGAAGGGCAGAATCCAAACTAAACAAAAGCTGAGCCTGAGTCTCCAGACTCCTGTCTCCCTCTATCACAGTTATGAACTGAAGATGGAATGGGTGAAGATTTGCACGGGGTCAAGGACCCGTGCCTCATCACACTGAGGTCCCTTAGCTAGTTACCTTCTCAAAACAAGTCTCCACTCTCATAGCCCCGGGACCAGGACCGCAATTGAGTCCGCCCCGTGCTGTGAGCAACTTGAGGGTAGGACCTAGTCTAGGGCATGAACTGCTAAAGTTGGAATGAATGGTGGACGTCCTTTTCCGGGGTGAGACCCTAAGAACCTAACCTCTTGGGGCCGGCGAGAGTAACAGTCATGAGATTCCTAACTTGTTAGTTCTAAAGCTAAACTGGGCCAGGACTTGAGCAGGCAGCAGGGTGGCAGGTGGCAGGCGGGGCTGGGGCTGTGCAGGAGAAACTCAGCAGCTCAACTTCCTGTGGGTTAGAGCCCTGCGCCTGCCCTGGGGGAGGTTGCACAAACCTTCCTGTGCCGGCCTCAGGCTGCCTGCCTGCCTGCCTGGCCTGTGCACATCCTTCCTCTCTCCCAGCCTCTGCCTGCCACCTGGGCTGCCTGCCCTGGGCCTCAGCCTGCGTCCTCCTCCATCAGTGGGGCTGGCGAGAGCCTAGGCTGGAAATCGTGGCCCACCCTTCCATCACTGGGCAGGGCTCCTTCCTCATTTCGCTGCTGATTCTAGCCCCAAACAAAACAGGTTGAGCCTTTTTCCTCCTCCGGCAGTTGCCTCTGGCTTGTGGCTGCCTTCTGAGCGTTTCAGACGGCGCCGGCTGGGAGTGGGAGGGAGGGCCTGGGCTAGCCGCGCTGGGACTGGGACGTGCTCCTGGCTCCTGGCCCATGTTCAGCCCTGCTTGAAGCAGGAGTGCTAGCATTTGACACAACAGACGCCCTTGGAGGATGATGGCCCAGCTGCAGTTCCGAGATGCCTTCTGGGTGAGTGGAGTCGACTGGGGGCGGTGAGCTTGCCGAACAGGTCCAGCCAGGCAGGAATCACCTTGGAGACTGACATAGGGGTACAGTTTCCCCATAAAAATTGTGCCTTGACTTTGGTCTTAATTATCATGGAGGTGGCCTGGGCCACAGTCTCTACTGACATGAAAGGCAAAAGAGGGGCCCTGGCTAAGATAATGAATTTCTCTCACAGACATCACCCCCACAGCCAGAGGGATGGCCTCAGGCTGTTTCTCCTCAGGGGCATGCTGCCCCAGCGGCAGAGCTCACCAGGACAGCCTAATGGAGGATTTGAGGAGGATACATAGGGAGGAGTGTACAAGGGAGAAGTCAGCAGCCCAGACACCAGACCAACTTTAGTTTGGTTCGGGTCTCAGCTTTGTAAGGGCTGGGTCGGTTGCTGTTTCTCTCTGGGCCTCAGTTTCTACATCTGTATAATGGAGATAAGTACAGATATTTGACAACTGAAGGTGATCCAATGCAGTAAAGCCCTGGTGCCTTGCCAGAGTTAAAACTCTTTCACCCAGTCTCTGATCTCTGCATACCTCAGGTTCATGAACAAGGCAGCTGGGCTAGGCAACTTCCTGCCTGCTGTTTCAAATTCAGGGCAGGTGTAAAACAAATCTTTTTGCCGGTGAGATGAGGAAACCTAGCCAGGAGGGCAGTAGAGGCCACAGCGCTTGCCCAGCTCTCCTGCTTTTCCACTTTTCCCTCAGCTTCCCCTAGTCTCCTCCACCCCTGACTGTCCCTTGGAGACACAAGGCTGAGACCTTTTGGTTAAAGCTGGGGATGTCTTTCTCCTGAGGATAACTCTCCAACACCACAGGGGACTCTCAGGACCTTTTACTCACCCAGGGCCCACTCCTAAGGTCAAAGCCAGGAGGATGAGGGTTAGTAAGCCACCTTCCTTCCTCTCTGCCAGCTTTGCTTGGGGTCTGTGCTAAAGTATGAGTGGCCTTCCTCCCTTGAAACTGACTTCACAGAGGACAGAGGGCCTTGCCTGGAGAGGGCACCTTGTACCTGTCTGGGCCTCAGTTTTCCTGTGTTTACAGAGAAGAGTGTAGGACCAGTCCAGAGCTGCAGATGAAAGCAGCTGCTTTGGCCATCTCATTCACCGGGGTGCTCATTGCTCAAGGTGAATCCAATCGCTGCTCTGACTTAGAAACCTGCAACCCAGGAAGGCCAGAAACCCTGGTCCATTTTATCCCTAGTGTCTCAATCCCAATCCCAAATGTCTGGCCTCAACTTCCCCAGATCAAAGCCAAGAAAAGCAGCAGCCCAGTGGCAGGGACCAGGCAAAAGGATGACATATAAGACATCAGGGCGTGGTGGCAGCAGTAGGACCCAGCTTCCCCGGGGCTGCTTCCTAGGTAATGTCTCGCCATGCCCTGTACTGGCTACACCTCTGGACTGCTGCTGGCATCCTGGGCTTCTCTTCACAGTGGCTCCCAGGGCCTTGGTTAGGAGAAGCTTCCCAGGGAAGGCAGAGCAGAGACAAGGAGGAAGTGGACAGTGGGACCCATTCAACTGCCTTTGAATCCTGCAGCCTGGCAGTAAATAGTCTTAGGCCTAGAGCGGTGGCAAATGCCTGCAATCTCAGCTTAGGCAGAGAGAAGAGAGCCAAAGTAAGTTGAAATAAAGCAGGCCTTGTCTGCATGGTAAGAGCTTGTCTCAAGTGACAGGGAGAGGCAGTGGGTGTAGTTATGGAGAAAGGAAGAAAAGGAAAGGATATCCAGTCTTTTCTTTTTTAATGAAATTTTATTTATTTTTATTTTATGTATTTGGGTATTTTGCCTGCATGTGTCTGTGCACTGTGTGCATGCAATGCCTGTGGAGGCCAGAAGAGGGCGTCATATCCTCTAGAACTGTAGGTACAGATGGTGGTGAGCCACCACGTTATGGGAGGAATTAAACCCAGGTCCTCTGGAAGAGCAGCTAATGTTCTTAACTGTTAAGCCATCTCTCTAGCCCCAACATCTAGTTTTTAAATAGTAGAAGGAAACCTCTGAGCTGGATGGAACAGATCATTTATCTGGCAACTTTGTCTATCCTGAACACAGGTGGGAACCAGCCAGATTTCTAACATCAGTTCATAAGCAGGAGGGAAACAAAGGTGTCCTGGAACTAAAGACTCCGTTACTAAGAGCTATCCCCAGAGCTCATTCATATGCTTATAGGAGATACCCGAGAGCCGCGTGTTGTGAGCATGTGTGTGTGTAAGGATTTGTGTAAGTGTGGACATGGATGTGTGCCATGGTGTGTGTAGATCAGAGGGTGGCTCCTGGGTGAGACTCCCTTTCGCTTGTTTTGAGACAGGGTCTTCTGTTTGCTTCTGTGTGCACTTGGCTATCTATCGGCGCTTGAGTTCCCAGGAATTCTCCTGTCTCTCACTCCAGTGCTGCTTCAGGGACTCTGGGATTATAGACAGGAGCTGCACCTGATTTTATGTGGGTTCTTGGATTCAGAGTTGAGTCTTTCTACTCACATGCAAAGTGCTTTACCCGCTAGCTATCTCCCCAGTCCTACCCCAAGATTTTAACAGGCCGTGCAAAGTTTATTGACCCACAATTTGAACAAGTAGCATAGAGGACTATCCTCCCAGACAAAAAACGCCACCATCTACGAGTTCAGCAGGGGCCGTTTGCTGGACTTGCTGCTATTGGCTGTCTTTTTGCCTCACCTGAGTAGCCGGCTGACCTCCCTCCCAGCTGTCTGCAATTTTGCCCTAATTACACGTAGCCTTGCCTCAGGTTCAGGGAAGGACTAGGTGAGAGGTTCCTCCTGTGAAGCTCTGGGGGAGATTAGCATCCGTGTGTGGAGTGAGTACAGACCTCCTATGGGCTGCTTTAAGGTCATCTGTGCTCCTTCCCATAACCCCCCACTCATTGCTCAGTAAGTAAACTCAGTGGTTCCCCACCATGGTCTTAAGTGGAATCGTACATCAGTTTATCATTGGGACCATGGAGGAGAGGGTAGATCTTTATGCCTCCATCTAGGGAAGGAGTTTTAGCAACAAGTGTGTCCATGGGGTCCTGTAGATACAGCCATTCGTAGGGGCCTGTCTGGGGCTATAGATATAAATGTTGATGAACTGGACCTAATAGAGGCATTCTCCCCGGATAGCTAAGGAGACAAAGAAGTTATAGAAAACAGATATGATAGGCTGGACATGATGGTACCCACCTTTAATCCAGAATTTCAAAGGTGGAGGCAGGAGAATAGTAAGTTTAGGACAGCCTGGGCTACAAAGGAAGCTATAGACTAGCCAGAAATGTATAGCAAGGCCCTGTCTCAAGTCCTTTCTCCCAGCAAAAGCAGATAAGATGACTTAGAAGTAGTGGGACGTTGAGCACGGGACTAGCTGTAGTCCTGTCCCTTTTTAGCCTTGTATTGAAGTCTGTCCGTACAGCTACACAGTGTGGATGGCCTGATTCTGGCTGTGCAGAACATTTCCAAGGCTGGCTGTCATGGGAGTGAGTTTGGGTGGCTGGCCACAGTGGATAGAAAGGAAGAGTTTGTTTCCGTGACACAGACATTGACAAGGAGCATTGTAGATTTGCTGGTAATTTGTGGCTAGGCTGAAGAGCAGGACCTGTTATGTGAGACCAGTCTGAGGCTGAGAATAGCAGGCTTCCCCCGCTGAGAACCTGCTTAGTGCTGGGTCACAAGTTATAAGAAAGCCCAGGCCACCACAGCCCCAGATGCCAGTGGCCTCGAATGGCCCATGGTCCATTTGTCTTCCTGACCTCATTTCCCCTTGGTTTCATATTCTTCTCTCTCTCTCTCTCTCTCTCTCTCTCTCTCTCTCTCTCTCTCTGTGTGTGTGTGTGTGTGTGTGTGTGTGTGAAAATCACATTTTAATTTGTAGGAGGGCACATTCCCCCACGGCATGCCAATGTAGCTCAAAGGACATCTTTCAGGAGTCATTTCTCTTCCTTCTACCATGGGGATCCTGGGGATTGAACTCAGGTCACCAGGCTTGGCAGCAGGCACCCTTACCCATTGAACCATCTTGCCAGCCCCTACCGGGTTTTCTAGTGGCGTTCTGTGCCAGAAGCTCTAAAATGGACCCTTGAATTTTATTCTCAGACCTATCTAATAAGACTATCCTGCCTTCAAGGATAGTTCAGTAGGAGAACTCAAGGGACTCCCAAATGACTGGGCTAGGCAAAGTATGCACTTGAAGAGCCGTGGCCAAGTACTACCGTCCCACCCTGGTCTCTGCTGGCTGGGACTTGTACAGCCAATGGCCTTTGCAGAGGAATTCCAGAGTATTGTTTTAAGAGGGAAAATCATTTCTGGGTTAGACTTTCATGAGATCCATCAGATCTCTTTGGGGATAGTTGGAAGGAAAAATCGATGTTGGAAGAGGTTGTGGCCCATGTGCTGGCACGGCCTTCACGTCTTGTTTGGGAGTTAAGGGATATGACTGAGCATTTCCCTCTAGTACACGGTCAGATCTCATCCTTTAAGGCTGGGCCTGCCCCTTCCCTGTGTGTCCCCTTAGCTGCTGGTGCCTCTTCCCCTTCCCAGTCCCGAGACTCTGAGTTTCCCCATTTAGGCTGAGAGAAGAAACCTGAGGGGGCCTTGCACCAGCATGTCCTAAAGCCACTTGCCCTCTCTTGTAGAACCTGTCTACTGTAGTGCCAAGAGAGTTTGCCACTTGCCACGCTGTTGAAAGTCTGCCTTGGGCTGTCAAAGCCACAAATATGTCTTCTATAAGAAAAAATATATTAATATAAAACCCAGAGAGGAAAGTGGGAAAATGGAGAAAAAATTAGGGAAGAGTTTCCTTATATTGCATAACATAAATAATAATATCTTGCCATATATGATTAGTTTACATAGGCACGTGCATACTATGTGCAAATTTTATATTCTCTCTTTTTATGTTTCTACTATTTAAACTTCTATTTTAAGTTGTGGCAAAATACACATATCATAAAATACATCATTTGGATACTTGCCTCTTGGATACATTCAGTTGAATTTGTTCTTGGATGTTTGTATAAAACCACTGAGACAAAAACTCAAGATGTTGCATTACATAACAGGAAGTTGTTCTAATATCACAGCAAAGGGGACTGCAAAGCACTATTTCCAGATCTACTGTGCCGTGCAGTTGGCCAAATATGAATCAAGGATAGCACAATCTACTCATTTCAGAGTCTGAAATTTTCTTCATGATGATGTACTTGGGAGACTGAGGCAGGAGGATTGTGAGTTTGACTTGTATGGACTACATAAGGAGCCTGAGTCCAGTTTGGACTGCACGGTGAGTCCTGTCTCAAAACGATAAAACCGAGAGGACATGAAGCAAAAGTTTCTATCATTGCAGCTAGTCTGAGCATGCAGGAGCCAATGGCAGGCTGTCACACACAGCCCAGGGACTACAGGGACTGGTGGAGCCAGGCTGAACTATACATGGTAAGGCTGACTGTGAAATCTGGGCCTACTGGTTGTCAACAAACTAGCTGGCTGGTGGGTGGTAGCCATGGCACCAAAAGGCTGCATTTCTCTCTAGGGATTGGACCAACAGACAGGGCAGGGATAAATTCTTCAACTGACCCCATATATTTATCATCTTAACTCTCCTTTTCCCCATCTTAACCATTTTTAAGTTGTACAGTTCAGTTGTGTCTGAAAGAAACCTCTGCTTTAAGGTGTAAGTGGATCTGGTCAGTTCCCTGGTGTTGTTATGAACAGCAACTTTAAGACCTCGAAAGGTCCTCTGGCTAGAATAGGGACCTTTTTACTGCTGCAGGGACAATCCAAGTGGCTTGGGAGGGCCTGAGCCTGTGGGCAACGAAACAGAGCCATCTCAGCTTTGAGGAAGGACTTGGAGCATTGTGGGACTTCATTCTTAGGCTCAAGGGGTCAGGGGCTCCACATGGGCCGGTGACTAGGAAGCAACAGGGGCTTGTCAAGAGGGCAAGAGATGAACCCGGAGGCTCTGGGTGTCTTAGCCTTGGCTGCTCCCAGCCACCTTCCACAGCTTCCTCCCTGTGATGTGAGGGGGATGGGGATGGATCCTCTGAACAGGTTTGTACGATGTGTGGCGAGTTGGGGATCTGCAGACACCAGCATCAGCTCCTTTTCCCAACAAGAGTCTCTGGAAAGCTCCACAGGGTGAATGAAAGAGGTAGGCTGTTGGCAGGGTAAGAGGAAAGAAACTAGTGAGGGATAGGGCCAGGTGGCCCTATATATAAACACGGCTATCATTGAGTTCTGAACCATGTCAGCCTAACAGTCGACGAATTAAACAAATCAAAATAAAAAAGAGAACATTTGCTTCAAGATCCATGAAGATTTTTCTTGGTCTTGGCTCCTTAAGACACCCCCAGAAGAACATGGCAGCACTTCTTTGTGCTAGCATCAGGATCGCCCAATTATAGCCGGCAAGGAGCTAGCCAGTGGTGTCCTGGCTTCAGGTAGCTTCGAGGCACAAGCAGCTCAATGCACATCCAAGAACAGCTTGGTTGGATTATAATCTTCGTGGGGTGGTCTGCCCAGTCCCTGGCTGGGTTGGCACTGGTTTCTGTGGGTTTGGGAGAGATGGACTTTCCCTGCTTTTTCTTATTCCAATAGAGTAAGGGGTGTGTTTAATCTTTGCAATTACATATAGATCACATACATCATTTAAAAAAAAAAAAAAAAGGAGACCGTTTTTTTTAAACAAAACCAAGTGAGTCTACTTTCAAGGCCAGAAGGTATTTTTAGGTCAAGTTTGTGGTCTGATAGCACTACCCCTTCCACAGGCTGTGCATGAGAGTGGCCAGACACCAAAATCTTGGCACCACTATGTCCATTCTACTGGCATGGTATGATAGGAGATTGCAGAGATTTGTGGCTGTGACTGTGCTGCTCTGCCCTCCCTTCCCCCTCCCTCCCTCCCTCCCTCCCTCCCTCCCTCCCTCCCTTCCTTCCTTCCTTCCTTCGTTCCTTCCTTCCTCCTTTCTTTTCCTTTCCTTTCCTTTCCTTTCCTTTCCTTTCCTTTTTTTCTTTCCTTTTTAATTTACAGAGGTCCACCTGCCTCATCTTCACCACCAAGTGGCTGTGATGCCAGTCTGTTGTCACTCAAGGATATACTGGCTGCAAGATCCACCCTCTGTGGAAAGTGTGAGATTCTCCATGGCCCCCTTTGCACTTTAGACTCCAAAACCTCAAACATTTCTCAGGTTCTTCTGGCCTCTGCATAGAGCTAGAACAGTTCCTGGGGTGGGGTGGGGTGCATCTGGGAGCTAGGAGGGCAGAGCAGAGGTGTGGAAAGGGGACCCGGCATAGCTGATGTTGTGCAAAGCCCTGTAGGAAGGGAAGCCCCGGCTGGATTGTGAAAGGCTTCTATCCCTATGGCTGGTATATACACTTCCTTCTGCCTTTTCTGACCCTTTCCTGTGGTGGCTGCAGGCTACAGTTGGACTACCCTCCACCTCACCGGAGGTGCCTGACATCACAAAGCATTTGAGGGAAGGGGCTTGCTGAAAATGCTGAAGTGGGGAAGCCAAAAATGCCTTGACAGAGCACCTACACTAAGGCTACCCTGAGTAATGGCTGTGAAGGCCACTCCCTCATGGGCCTTGTTGTTTACCAAGGGAACAGGCTTCCTTGATGGCTTGCCTGGTTTCACTCTCACTTTCTGGGTAAGCTTGGAGGTAGTAGTTTCCCTTTCTGGGCCCTACTTTTCTTATCTATTTTAGAGTCATGAGTCACCATCACCTAGAAACTGGCTTGGAGGAAGAGGAGGCTCCAGGCAGTGGTCACTGACCATCGCTGGCTCATCTTAGGAGCTGGGCCAGCATGGGTCTCAAGGGAAATTTATAACTGAATATGTGTCTCTCGAACATGTCTTTCTAGAATATTTCTTTAACTATGTCCAAAATGACATTCCACCACCAGAGAGTTATCTCTTTGGTTTTAAATCACAAGATGACCCATGTCATCTCCCTCTATTACACTAATGGTCCCATGACATTGCTATTCTTTTCTTTTAATCTTCAGTCAGGCACAGTGGGGGATAGGGAATGAAGGGGGGTGTGGCACATCACTATAATCCAAGCAGTGAGGAGTCTAAGGTAGGAGAATCGTGAGTTCAAGACTAGCCTGGACAATAGAGCAAGATTCTGTCTTTTTAAAAAAAAAGTGTTAGCTGATACATAAGAACCGAGTTGGGGAAATGGTCCATTGGAAAGGCACCTGCTGTGCAAGCATGAGAACCTGAGTTCGGATCCCCAGGACCGACGGGGAAAGCCAGACAGCATCCATAACCACCATATGGGGAAGCTGCAGACAGCTGGATCCCTGAAGCTCATTGGTCAGCCAGCCTGAGTGAATTGGTTTCAGCTCCAAGTTCAGTGAGAGACCTGTCGCAAAATTTAATTAATTAGTTAGTTAGTTAATTAATAAAAACAGTAAGGTAAAGAACAACAGAGGGAGGCCCCTAAAAGCTGACTTTTGACCTCCACATACAGAAAAATGTGCCCAAAAGTACATATACTACACACACACACACACACACACACACACACACATGAACTGCACATGTTAATGGATATCTTGAAAAAGTTTGATAACGTGTTGTATCCACTTCTTTAAATTCTATCATTTCTTCATTGTGAAGACTTCCAAAATTGTTATTTTCAGCTTTTCGGAACAAGTGTGCAAAATTGTTAAGAGTCTGGTGTTCCTAGTTCAACTTCACACAGAGGAAACAGGGATGATGGAGGAAAAATGGCCTTAGGAGCTTGGACCCAGGTGGGGCTTGTCTTCCTCTAGAATTAGAGAAGCCCTTGGGATTCTGGGATGATTTTTGCTGAGGCCTTGCATCCTGGGCAATGGGTAATGGAGCATATAGGCAGGCCAGTCACCATTAGGTGAGAGCAAGTAGCTGCCCCCGTGTGAGGATGGAGCCCCATGTGGGACCCAGGGCTTCTCATTCCTGTAGCAATGGGAATGAGAAATGGAACCATGCCGAGGTGGAAGAAAGTAATGGTTTGTGGCAGGTAGTCACTTGCCATGTTCAAAGGGACCACAAGGAGGCCTGTTTGGCCAGAAGGAAAGACTGAGGCACCAGAGGAGATAAGGTCAGAGCTGGAGCAGGACCAGAGCTCTCAGAACCCCGTGTCTGGCTGCAGACCAATTAAGTCAAATTTTCTGGGGGAGGAGTCGGCCTTAAGCCTCTGGAGAATATAGCTCTGGTGATGCGTCCTGGTACTGATGGGGCTCACTCAGCCTTTATCATTTGCTTGGCTTCCTTGGCTCATCTGAGAAGTGGGTGAGTTTGAAGGTTTGGAGTATGTGTGCTGGGTTTTTGTGTATATGTAGCATAAAATTTACTATTTTACCAGTGTTAAGCGTGTCAGTCAGTGGTATTTAGCACACTCCCTGTTTCTAGAACTGTTTATTGTCTGAACAGAAACTACTCCCCTTGAATGATAAAATTCCTTCCCTTCCTGCTCAAGGTTTGCCTTCCAGGGCTGTGACATAATACCTGAGGAACCAGCTTATGAAGAGGGAAGGTTTCATGTTTCAAACAGTTACTTGGTCCCACTGCATTAGCCGGTAGTGAAGCAGGGCATCATTGGAGCCAAGCTGTTTGCCTCATGGCAACAGGAAGGAAGGCAGGGAGGATTGTGGGAGAGGGGTGTAGGGAAAGAGGAAGACAGAAGGGAAGAAGGAAGTGGAAGGGAAGGAGAGATAGCAAGAGATGAGGTCGGGGAGGAAACCTGGGCCCCAGTACTTTCCTCAAAAGCAGGTCCCTAATGATGTAACTTCCTTTCTTTACGCTTCTAAAGGCTCTGCCACTCTGCCTAGAGCCACAGGCAGGCAGCCAAGCCTTGACTTGTAGGACTTTGAAAGATACTCTCTCCTCACCCCGTTCTGCTTGTGTGAGCATTGAGGTGAGGGTGGGGAAGCGGTCTGGGTATTGAACCTAAGGCTATGCATATACAAAGCAGGGACTCTCACCTGGCCTCTGGCTCTGTCCATTTGTTGGTTACATTTGCATTCGCTGGTTTGTTGGTTGACAGGTGTCTATATAGCCCAGGCTGCCCTCATACGCGGCTGTACGCTTTTAGAGTGACGCAGTTGCAGCTGTGTGTGTGAGACATTCAGCTCTACTGTCTGCCTCTATGAATTTGACCAGTCCAGGTACCCACAGTAGAGTCTCGCTGCATTTATTGTCCTCTGGTTCAATAGACTTGAAAAGCATTTTTGAGGCTCATTCACACTGTAGTATCTGTCAAGAATTTTCTCTTCGTGTGTGCATGTTCCATCAACTCATTGGTCTGGAGTCTCAGAAAATGACCGCATCTTGGTAAGGCGGGAGAGTTTTAGTTCTGCAGGAATTGAGCAGGCAAGCTCACCCACAGTGTATCCTGCAGGGTTTTCATTCCTAAAGCAAAGGGGTCCTGTGCCTCGCTCTGAGTGGTCTGAGCTCGGGCTCACACTCTCATAGGACTCACTGATTTAGAACAAAGCAGCTATAAGCATAATACTTTTTTTTAAAGCAGAAAATGCAACTTTGATCGCTTATTTTGATTTCAGGAAGTGCTGGCCTGGAGAAATTTGAAAGGATAAAATTTTTTTTTCATGGAATTTTGTTTTATTTGACCACTTTACAGAAAAGACAGCACCATTTCTTTATAACTGAGGCAGAGAGTGAGTGAGCTTATGCCCAGACTGTGCAGTCATTCATCAGCAGACACTTGGCTGTCTTCCTTTCGGTTGTCATGATTAATGCTGCTTTTCATTCGGGGAGGATCTAAGAAGTGTGGTTTCTGGATCACATGGTAATGCCACGTTTAACTTTTCCATCGCAGTGTTGGGGTCAAACTCAGGGCTTCACACATGTTAGTCAAGTGTTCTACCCTGAACACTATCAGCACCATTATGACAAACTGGTTTTCATACTGACTGACCCATTTTATATTCCCTCAGCAACAGGGAAGGGATATGAATTTTCCACCTTTTTGCTTAGGATTGTTAACAACTCCTCCTCTTCCTCCTCCTCCCCCTCCCCCTCCTTGAGTCATGGCAATCCTAGTTGGCATAAGCAGTTTTGCACTGTGGTTTGATTTGCATTTCCCTGACAACTAATGGTGTGGAGCTCCTCCTGTGTTTGCTGGCCACTGGGATATCTTCTTCAGAGACATGTCCATTCAATCCCTTTGCCTGTCTTTGAACCATGTCATTGTCTTCTGGGTGAATTCTCTCTGTAGTCTATAGATGCTCACTCTTTAACAGGTATGTGATTTTTCAAATCGTGCATTCTGTTTCGTAAGTTGTCTTTTTACTCCCTCAATGTTGTCCTTTGATGCACAAGCACATTTTACTCATTTTATTCAAGCCCACCCTACCCGGTTTTTTGTTTGTCAGTTAGTTTGTTTGTGTTGTCATGTCACATTCAAGATGACACTGGCAAATTCTGTGTTAGGCTGCTTTCCTCTTCTCTTTTCTTTTTGGATCTTTATAGCTTTAGATCTTACATTTGTGCCGTGACAGATTTTGCATTGATTTTTGTCACATGGTATAAGGTAAGGGTCTGTTTCCATTTCCTTTACACGTGTATATCTAGCTTTCCCAGCAGTATTTGTGAAAAAGATTGTCATTTCCCAACTGAATGTTCTTGGCACCCATGAAAAAA